>NW_011934233.1:18301-76927 GCF_000733215.1 Auxenochlorella protothecoides
ACCCCTGCCACTTCACCAGGTACTGGAAGCCGGTGGACGCGCTTGTGCCTGAGGATGGCCTTGACGAGGTAGGTGGGCGCGGCGCTGTCGTCGATGAAGACAGGGGTTGGGCAACGATCGGGTGTCGCCATGCTTGGGCTTCAAGTAGCTGAAGTTGACAGCGGTCCTCGCGGTCCTCACGCACGAGGATGGTGCGCCCGCCGAGGTCGGTGCCGTTCAGGGTGGAGATGGCCGCCACCGCCTCCTCGGGCTGCGCAAACTCCACGATGCCCCAGCCCTTGGAGCGGCCTGCGGGAGGGGCGGGGGTGGGGTGGGTGGAGATGGTGAGGGGGGTGGGGTGGGGTGGAGATGGTGAGGGGCCGGGACGAGGCGCTGGTATCTTTGGCCACACGCCCAGACGGGGCCAACCCCGCCTGGTCCATGATGGTTCTCGGCGGGGGAGGAGGAGGCCGTCGACGCCACACAGTAGTCTCACGCACAAGCACATGTACACAAAGGAAGCAGGGATGTGGATGCGCAGCATGCCGGCCGGGGCCCTGGAGTGGTGAAGCTGGCCCTGTGGGGACCCTCCCCCACCAATCCCCATCCAGTCATGGGAGGGAAGCCGGCACCCTGGTGACCCACGTTCCGAGGGGTGATCCCGGGCTCCCTTTGCTGTGAAACAAAGATCTACACACAAGCCAACTTACCACTCTCGTCCTTGATGACGTTGGAGTAGACCACCTCGCCCACGGAGCGGAAGTGGTCCTTCAGGTCCTGCCAGGACGACTTCCACGCCAGGTTGCTCACGTACACCCGGCGGCCCACGCGCATAACTTCTTCCTCTGCAAATGGGTTGATTGGGGGGCCGTGAGCCCAGGGAGGCACGGTCACGGCCAGGCCGCACAGCACCACGCCCAGCGCCGGCGCTCTCACCCGCCATCGTGACGCTTCCTGGCCTCCGGATTCACCCGACACCTCACGCTCCGACAAAAGATTCACACCCTTGCAGCAGTGGGAGAGGAGGGCGAGTTTGGGGGGGTCCCAGGCTCAAGATGGTGCGAGGGCAGGGACCATGCCCCGGGGTCGCTGGCACTGGGTTGTGGCAATGTTTCCAGCTTTCCAAAAACACCCCTCCCACGATCCACGAGTCTTGGCTTCCGTGCCAAAACCCAGGGCCTGGGGAGCAAGATGGACACCTCGCTTGGCCAGTGCTTGCTCTTTGAGCATCTAAAACCGTGTTGAATCTCTGGGCATCGCTCCCCTCTTTGGGTCATCCCTCTGCTCGTGAAAACAGATCGAGGGTCATCGGTGTCGAGGACAGAGGCCCGTGGAAGGCCCCTTCAGACTGATAGGAAGTTCTCGCCGTCCCATCTTCTCCTTGGGTCTGTCTCATCGGCTTTGAGAGCAGGGCGCGCGTCCTCATGGCGGGGTATGGAGAGGGGCTTGACCCGTATACGACCCTGAACACCCCCACCATCCTCCGCACCCGGGACATCCCATGGGACATATACATGACGGCCCGGCTCATCTCCGACCGGGAGCTTCAGTTCCTGAGGCGATATGACAAGAAGGAGCCCACATACCAGACCAAGCTCCTGAAAGAGGCAAGGAACGTTGGGGGGGGGGGGGCAAGGCCTGCCGCCCCTGGGCGTCCACTTTCACCTCTGCACATGGCACGGGACTAAGAATCACCCGTGCATGCCTGCTGTAGGGCGGCAAGCTGTATACAAATGCCTTCCTGACCGTACTGAAGAACGTCACCAAGGACGAGACCCTGCAGTATGTCCTGGCGCTCATCGACGACCTGCTGGACGGTGGGTTGGGGTTGACTCGCAGCAGGGTTTGACTGTAGGGTTTCCCTTCATCTTGGCAACAATCCATGCATGCTGTTGCCTGGCTTGGGGTTTTCTGATGTGGACCTCTTCCCGTCTTGCATTCGTCGAGGCGGTGGGCTGTGCCCCCACTCAGGTGCTCTGTACCTGCGGCCCTTGCCAAGCACCCAAGCATTCCGCATGCCTTCATCATGCAGTGGACCCCTCTCACGTCGCGCTGTTCCTGCCGCCCGGGGCCGAGGAGGACCAGCCATATGTTGAGCCGTACCCCATCCTTCTCCGGTGAGGGCTGCCGTGAGGTGCTGGGTGGTACTGCCTCTCACCTGCCTCCTGCCCTGAGACTGTGTGAGGCAGGTCCTCAATGGCCGCATCGAAAGCAGTTTGCCGCGTCGCAGCCACCTTTCAACCAGCATCATCCCACCCCCACCCCAGGCTGCTGCAGCGCCCCGACTGGTTCACGCAGGAGAAAGCGGCGCGCCTGCTGACCGCCATCCTGGCCAGCCAGCTGCGGCCCAGCGCCGCGGCACAGACGCTGGACGTGTCGGCGGCCAGCCCGGCCGCCTCCGCCCTCACCGCCTTTGTGGACTGGCTGTGCGCGCAGCTGCGGCGACCCACCCACCCGCTGCTGGGCGTGCCGGCCGCGGCGCACTGCCTGGGCGTGCTCCTGCGCGACCCCGGCGTCAGGCCACTGGCCACGCGCGCCGGCGCGGCGGGGCTGCTGGGCGCGCTGGTTCGCGTGCCAGCTGGCGGCGTGATCCAGAACCCCCAGCTCCTGTACGAGGCCATGCTCGGCACTTGGCAGCTGTCCTTCCACAAGCCTGCGGCCGACCTCTTGGCCAACACCGGTGAGGGGGGCTTGTGGGGTTGTGTGTTCGTGTGCATGCTTTCCTTCCTGTCCATAAAAAACCCATGCCGCCGCCCTCACCCCATGCCGCCGCCCTCACCCCATGCCGCCGCCCTCACCCCATGCCGCCCCTGCCCCGCCCTGCCTTCCCTCAAACATCCCACCCCCATTCATCACTCCCTCCCTCCCAACACTGTTCCACAGCCACGGTGGGGGGCCTGGTGGACGCAGTGCGCGTGGCGCAAAAGGAGAAGCTGGTCCGCGTGGCGCTGCTGGCGTTGCAGAACCTGCTGGCGCACGGCCCTGCCGGCTTGGAGTTTGCCATCGTGGACAAGGGCCTGCGCCGGGTGCTGGAGGTGCGCGCGACGCAGAGCTGGGACGACGGCGACGTGCCGGAGCTGCTGGCGGCGCTGGGCGCCTCGCTGGAGCGCGGCGTCTGCGAGCTCTCCTCGTTTGAGCGCTACCGGCGCGAGCTGCTGCTGGGCCAGCTGGCCTGGGGCCCGCTGCACACCGCCGACGACTTCTGGGCGCAGAACGCGGAGCGCCTGGCCGAGGGCAACGGCCAGCTGCTGCGCGTCCTGCTCAAGCTGGTGGAGTCGTCGCGCGACGCCACCACGCTGGCCGTCGGCTGCAACGACGTGGCGCGCTTCGTGGCCGCATACCCGCACGGCCGTGGCATCGTCACCGAGCTGCGTGGCAAGGAACTGGTCATGCGCCTCATGGTGCACCCCGACCAGGCCGTGCAGCGCCAGGCGCTGGCCTGCGTGCAGAGGATCCTGCTGTCCAAGGACCACGCCTCCGCCCTGGTGGCGGGCGTGGGTGCGTGATGGGGAAGGGGAAACAGGATGTCGCGGGCCCTGTGTGGCCGGCGTGCCTGGGACTGCGAGACCAGCCAGCACCCGACAAAAGTTGATGATCTTGCAGCACATGTGATGTAACAAGCCTCCTTGAGCTTGGTGTGGTTGATCGGCACTGCAACGAATCGGTGGTAGATCAAGAGGTGCCGTACCAGGTGCCAGCCCGGGAACGGAACGATGGCGGGGAAGCATGGTGCGTCCAAGGAGCCCGGATCCTGGGCCATCGAGGACCCTGCAGCCCCAGCGCGAGCAGCACAGTGCTGTCATCGAATTCACCATTGCTCAGCATGTCCATCACCAGCCGCCTGAACGGGATGCCTGCTGCCGTCCGTCGGGTGTCCACCTGTGTAGACGGCCTGCGCAGGGTGGTGGTCACGGGCCTGGGGCTGGTCACGCCCCTCGGCATCGGCAAGGAGCTGACCTGGGATCGCGTGCTGGCGGGCGAGACCGGGGTGCGGGCCCTGGCCCTGGAAGATCTGCCGGAGGTGGGAGGCGGTGCTCCTGCTGTACGCCATTGGCGGTCCTGAGGGGCCCAGACCCTTCCAACTCAGCCATGCACGACCCCAAGACCCCTCCTCTCGCCCACCCCCCACCATCCCCTTGCCCACAACAGTCGCACAGGGACAGCATGGCGCAGCTCCCCTGCCGCGTGATCAGCTGCGTCCCCCGCGCCCAGCACACGCCCTACCCCTGGGCGACCCCGCCCGACGCAAAGCGCCACGCGCGCGTGACCACGCTCGCCCTCTGGGCCGCGGCCGAGGCCCTGCTGGACGCGGGGTGGCGCCCGCAGAGCGAGGCGGAGCGCGACGCCACGGGCGTGGCCATCGGCGTGGGCATGAGCTTCTCCACCGACCTGGCCGAGGCCGGCGTGCTCATGGTGAGGCGACTCTGGCCCTGGATCCCCTGCATGCTTCCTGTGAGCAGTGCTGCGCACCCTGGGTCACAGTCTCCACAGTCGTGGACCCTCTCCTGAGCGCAACTCGGGCCCCCTCCCTCAACCCCCCCCCCCCTTTCCACCGCAGTCCCAGGGCAGGCTGCGGCGGCTGAGCCCCCACTTCGTGCCCCGCATCCTCACCAACTCCCCCGCCGGCGCGGTGAGCCTGGCCCACGGCCTGCGCGGCCCCAACCACGCCGCCTCCACCGCCTGCGCCACGGGCGCGCACGCGCTGGGCGACGCGGCGCGCATGGTCGCGCTGGGCGACGCCGATGCCATGCTGGCGGGCGGCGCGGAGGCCTGCATCGACGCGGTCGCACTGGCGGGGTTCAGCCGCCTCAAGGCGCTCAGCACGGCCTGGGATGGGGGGGGCGAGGAGGCGCGCGCCTCGAGACCCTTCGACGCGCGCCGCGACGGCTTCGTGCTGGGCGAGGGGGCGGGGGTCGTGCTGCTGGAGGAGCTGGGCCACGCGCGGGCGCGCGGCGCGCGCATCTACGCCGAGGTGGGACCTGGGTGGGGTTGGGGGGGGGAGTGGCTTCGAGGGGGCGGGGTGGCGGGAGTATGGCACGGCGTGCGCTGAGGCGTGGGTGACGCGGGGCGCGGCACGCTCGCCGCTGGCGGGTCGTGCAGCCCTTTCGACCCCTCCCCATCCGTGTCCCTCCGTCCCGGCAGCTGGCGGGGTACGGCATGTCGGGCGATGCGCACCACGTGACGCAGCCGCCGCCCGACGGGCGGGGGGCGGCGCTGGCCATGCCCCGCGCGCTGCGCTCCGCGCGCTGCGACCCGGACGAGGTGGCCTACGTCAATGCGCACGCCACCTCCACGCCACAAGGCACGGGAGCTTGGTGTTTTGTACAGGGGATGGGGAGTCTAGGGTGGCTGGGGGGTTGCAGCGCCCCGTATTGGATGTGGGGAGAAAAGGGGTGCTGTGCTGTGTGGGCCGATGCATCTGGTCCTCTTCAAAAGACCGCAGTGGAGGTTTGGCAGGACCTTGTGCCTGGCCATTCACCAACCCTCCTGCCAACCCCCAGGTGACGCCGTCGAGGCCCGGGCCATCGCCCAGGTATTTGGCGGCCGGCTGTCCTTGGCCGTGTCATCCACCAAGGGGGCCATGGGCCACCTCCTGGGGGCTGCAGGGGCGGTGGAGGCCGCCATGGCGGTGCTGGCCCTGTACCATGGCGTGGCGCCTCCCACGCTCAACCTGGAGGACCCTGAGCCGGCAGGGCTGCTGCCGGGCCTGGTGGGCCCGACGCCCCTCACGCTGCCGCCCGGCGCCGGGGCGGTGCTCACGAATTCTTTCGGCTTCGGGGGCACAAATGCGGCCCTGGTTTTCACCAGGCATGCAGCCTGAGGGGGCGCGGGATGCGCGAGGGAGCAGTTGACCGCGCCATCCGTACGAGCGATGCCCCGTCCGGAAATTGGATCGAGGCGGGAAACGGACCTCACCTGACGCCCTCGCCCCGGCCATCCCAGTGCGCCTGCGCCCTTAATGGGCGGGGCATGCTCCAGCCCACAGTCCTGGAGATGTCTGGAGTGCCAGCGGAGCCAATGCAAGGCGAACATGAGCCAGCCGGTGGCTCGACTGGGGACACGCCAGAGGTAGACCCTGTTGGCGAGCCTGGTCCCTCCCACACAGCCCCAGAAACTCCCGGAGCAATGCCTGGATCGGATGCGAGCAATGAAGATGTGCTGGCCCTGCTCCCGAAACATACGGTGAGCAGGGACGGTAGGAGGTGGTGCCAGTGCCCCCTATACAATGATAATCGTTGGTGGCCCGTGACAGCACAGCAATCCCACCGGGTACATTTCAATGCGATTTACTCATATTTACATGCAGGTGGTGCGTATCACCGGAAACAACAGGACCAAGCAAGGGTATATAGGCCAGCGAGCTGTTGTTAAACGAGCTGTCGGGCTGGGAGGTTGGCATTGGTTGGTGAGTTCCACGAGGTCCGGAACACGTCCTCGCTGGCTTGCTGGAATTTTGGGAGTGTGGATGCGACTTTTACGGGGGTTCCGGGGGGGGAGTGCGCAGCCTGCATCGTGTCGGGGCTGGTAACAATGCCAGCTCGGCACTCCGAACGCCCTCCTTCGGAATTCCTCTCCAACACCTCCATCCTGGATGTGCCAGATATTGGGAGATGGGGAGGAGATAAAGCTCCAGAGAAACGCTCTCCAAATACTAGAGCATCCCACCGGCAATGAAGCAGTGAGTGCTGGCAGTGAGATCGGAGTGTTGGCTGCATGTATGTTAGATAGTCGAAGGGGGGGTGGAGGATCCTGACTCTCCTGGTGCAGTCCTTGCACTGGAGTTGGGTGCAAATGAGTGGGGGCCGTATTCCCTATCAAAGTTCTCCCCCCTCCAGATCCCTGCTGATCAAGATCTCAACATTGCCTTATTTGCAGGACTTCTCCGAGGAGGAGGAGGAAGAAGAGGCAGCCCCCTCCCAGGCCGCCTCCCACTACAGCCACCTCCCCCAGCACCAGCCTCGGGTCCCGCTCCCACTGCCCCACACGGAAGGGGCCTCCCCCCAGCGAAGATCGTCCAGCCGCACTGCCGCCATCCCGCGAATAAACCTGAACAAGCTGGACATCAACGCCCTGCGACGATATCGCACGCTGCACGGCCTGCCGGGCATAGGGCCCCACACCTCCAAGGACCAGCTGGTGGTGGCAGTGGCCGAACACCTCAGCGCCCAAACCATGGACGAGATGGCGGTGCTGGAGAAATTCAGGGAGCGGGCCAAGCGATACAAAGCGCTGTGAGGGTGGGGACGTGGGAGATCACATATCATACCAGGAGCCAGAGAAGGTTGGGCGTGTGGGGCCTCAGGACGCCAAGCACCAGTGTGCTTTGCATCTGGCCGATGCTGTGGGTCCATGGCCTGCCTGGGGCGAGGCACCGCCGCTCCTCTCCCCCCCTATCGTGCTACTTCTGCCGATCGTCGAGACTTCTCGCCCCACTTCGCACTTGTGTTGCTCAATCCCTCTCCCACGTGGTGTGCTCCCCTGACACCTCGCTGAAGGGCCCTGACTTCCCTCTGAGAATGGCTGCTCGCCACCCTATCTCCCCTGGCTCCTCCACTCAATTCCTGACCATGCTGACCTACCCCTACGTTGGAGTTGCTGGACCTTGTCCCTCTGACGTACACTTGCGACTCGGACCACCTCAACCGGCACCATTGACATGACAGACTCCCCTTCAACCATGACACGACTCCTCCCCCCTCCTTCCGTATCCTATCCCCCCATGCCCAGGGACACCCCACTCCGGAACCCCTCCCACCTCACCCCGGAAGGTCCCATGGACTGTTAGACCCCTTCCCACCTGCACTGTGCCTCGACCTGTTGTACCAACATCGCAATCACCAGGAGGGCAGCAAGGGCATGCAGGCCCGCAGGTGCTAGGCGCCGGGGTGGATGAACACCTCACGCGGCTGCAGGGTATCCAGCACCGCCCCCGTCCGCTCGTCAGTCAGCAGGCAGCCGGCCAGCAGCTGCTGCCCGGCGGCGAGGGGAAGGAAGCGCAGCGCCACGCGGTGGCGCTCGCCGGGCGCCAGGGCCGGCGCGGGGACAGAGTGCTGGCCCGAGGCCACCACGGCGCCCGTCGTGGCGGAGCCGCGCCACGACACGAGCAGTGGGCCGGAGGGCCGGCGGCCGGCGTTGTGGACCTCCAGGCCCAGCAGGAAGGCGCGCTCCTGGTCAAGGCGGGGAGGCAGGCTGCAGATGCGCAGAGAGAGGTCCGAGGGGGGGGCGGCGGGGCCCGCGCCGGGCGCGCTCCTGCTGATGGTCTGTGTCTGCAGCCGCGCGGTCTGCATGGGGGAAGGGGATGCATGGGATGCGGTTGCGACCGGCGGCACACTGGCCACCCAGGAACTGCTGTGGGGTCATGCAACACCATTTCCGACCCTGCATGCCTGCCCGCAAGGATGCGGCCGGCATATTGCATGTAATGATGTGCCTCACCTCGCCCATGGGCCCCGTCCACTCCAGGTCCAGCTTGCCCAGGGGCACGTTGCCGGAGCCGGGGTCGCGGGGGGCTGTACCCGGCCTGGGGGCCCCGGGCTCTACAGACAGGCGGAAGACCAGTCCATACGACCCGCCGTTGGGGCAGAGCAGGGGGTGCTTGGCCAGCGAGCGGCTGTGGGAGGGGCGGCGGATGGGGTAGGAGAGAAGTGGAGAAGCATGCACCATCAGACGGGGAGGAGGGGCCAGAGCTCAGATAGAAGGGGGTTCCCTGGGCAGCGGGCACGGATTACAATGCTGATACCTGAACAGGCACAGCCCAGCCCGAACAAAGGGTTCTATCAAGCAAGAAACTCCATGGCGGTGGGCAAAGGGCATTGTTATCAAGACATCCTCCCTCACCGATGAAACAAACTCCCAGTCGCACCTGAGGGGTCCCAGAGGAGGCTCGCTGTTGCCATCGCCGGCAGGGGCTGAGACCTCCTGTGCGACATAGGGCGCGTTGGCCAGGAAGGCATGGCGTGTGAGTAAAAAAGGATGCTGCACTGCGCTCTCCAGGACCACCTCCAGCAGGATGTCATCGTCCACGGTGCGTTGCTGCGAGGGGTGTGGGATTTGGGCACGATCTTGTATCGGGAGTGGCCAGCCTATGACGATGCCACAACTTCCCGTAGCGGACGAACAACTCACACCAATGACCCAACCTACCATGGACTGGTCACTCATTGATTACATGCAGGCTCACAACCTAGCCCATATTCTTCCACACCTTGGTCCGGACGATGAGGGGATTGGCGGCGGAGAATCGGAATGCCTGGGACTCCTGCCGACGATTCCCGTCCGCGTCCGTGAAAGCTGCAGAGCAGGTGAGGGTGTGCAGCCCCACCTCCTTGATGCCATGGTTTATCAGGATGCTGTGCTGCTCACCAGCGGGCAGGGTGAGATGGGAGCCGGCGGCATTGCTGTGGAGGAGGGCCCTCCCGCCCTCGGTCTGTATTTCAATCTACAGTGTGGGACGACAAATGGGTACTAGATCGATCATTGGCAGGTTTCAGTGGTCCGTCCAGGGCTGTCACCTCAACAGGGCCATGCTGAGAAGCTAGGTCGCCACCTAAACCTGCAAATCCCTGCATCTAAACAATGGCTCAGGTACTCACTGTGACGGAGAGGCTGGACACCGGTGTGCGATCCAGATTGCACAGCACGACACACGCACGAAAAGTGTGTCCCAGGTACACAGTCCCGAAAGTGGCAGGAGTGGCCAGGACTGCGGATGGTCCAAAGCCATCATCGGCAGTGTGCACCCTGTTGGCGAAAGGGTGCTGCAGGGGGAGCGACTGGGGGTCGACCGAGGGGATCGCCTCCATGTCATTCAGCAGATCAAACTTGTAGGGTCTGTCGTCCGGAAATTTGGGTGGATTCAATCGCATCACCCTGAAAGCGAGGGAGTGGGGCTCCGCCATCGCTGTGCAGCACCGCCTTTAGGAAAAATGATGCGGGGTGGCACCAGGCTCCTCACTGTAATTTGGATGTATGCCACCAAATGGTCGAGTCTAATCCACACTCCAAGACATCCCAATGCTCTTGTGTGTGCAGGCTCACGCCCTTCAGATCACTTTGCTCGCTGCTGGGCATGCGGGGCTTGCCAGCCTCCCTCGCGTCATTCGGATCTAGGCACTGAAAACCAAGGTGTCGAACAATACATTCCTTCAAGAATTTAGCGGCTCAACTTTACTTAGGGGAAAAGCATGTCTGGGTTCTTCTCAGAAGGGATGACATCGTTGAGGTCTTCCCTCCCAAGAAGCTTGGCCACCTGCCATTTATGGAGGCATGGACTGTGATGCACAGAGCCACCTTGGAAAGATCACTGGCAGCATGGCCCCTGTGAGCTAGGCATGAGGTCCCCAAACCACCACCTCACCATGCTGGAGAAGGTGCCTGCTTTCGGGAGCGTCGTGAAGTTGAAGGGCTTCACCACCTCCCTCCGCTCCTGCATGGAAAAGTTGCGCAGTTCATTCGCCCTCTCCAGCGCCCCCAGATTGGCTTCCATGTCGGCCCAGGCCTGTGGCATGAGGAGGACGACAAACATCAGAGTCCATCCTGGTGTGAAGACATTCCGGGCCGTCTTGCCCACGTGCATGCGGCACTCACGAGTGTGCCCAAAGACAACCATTCTCCCGCCAGCTCAGGCAGGCTTGATCCCACCACTCGCCCGATCCCCGCCTCACATTCCAACTGGGACTGCTCTCCGGGTCTGCCTTGACCGCACACTTAAAGAGCTCCCGGGCAAGCCTCGTGTTTCCATTCCTGCTTTCCAGCACCGCCCATGGCTGGAACAGGTGCGCTGCGCTCTTGGCGCGCGGGGGGCACATAGAGATGCCCCTCTGGAACAGCGCCCGAGCGGAGTCGTTGTTACCCTGGCGGAACTCCAGGCATCCCCAGCCCTGGGCGGTCGGAGGGAGGCTTGCATGGGGTCGGATGGTACAAGCAAACTCTCCGCTGCTCAAGCTTGGAGCCCCAGCCACTCCATCATTCCCACTTGGAGACCACACAGTCCCTCCCCAGCCCACCTGCCATACGTAGAGGTGCGAGGGGTCGGCCACGGAGCCCTGCTTGTACAGCTCCCGCGCCACGCCCACCTCCCCCTGCTGCTCCTCCAGCTTGGCCCACGCCGACCAGAGCGCCGCATCCCGCGGGCAAGCCTGGGTGCCCTGCTCCAGCAGCTTCCGCGCGGCTTCCACGTCGCCCGCCGCCTTCTCCCACATGGCCCATGACAGGAGGAGGTAGCGCGACCCCGGGGCCGCCTGCAGGCCGCGCCGGTACAGCGCGCGCACGCGGTTGGCGTCCACCGGCTGGCGCCTGGACTCCAGCGCCGCCCACGTGTGCCACAGCGCCTGGCTGGACTTGCCCTGTGCTTGGGTGGAGGAGGGAGGAAAGGGGCCGGTGCGTGCATTGACACACACGAGTCGGATTTCCCAGGGTCTCACTGGCACAAAAACACCTTTGCACAACTGAGCTCACAGGGGGATCCTACCATTCGCACTTCATTAACAAGAGGCACAGAACCCACATGCATTCCACTTTTCTCCCCTTGCCTGCACGGTCTCAGTCCCCTGCTGGCACCATTTCCTGCCTTCCTCCAGGCACCCCATGTCCATTGCCAGCAGCGCCAGAGCGTGGTAGAGGTAGGGATTTGGGGTCCCTCGCGTCGCTCCAAGGCCCTTTTTTTGGTGGTGGGGCGGGGGAGGGTGGAATGCAATGTAATCAACCAAATTTAAGCAAGGGATATCAATGGGTGGTGCAGTGGTGGCCCCACCGCTGATTCAACACGCTCACAACAAATACCCTCTCTCAACCCCGGCTCACCTTGATCCAGAGGTCACGCGCCCGCTTCACGTTTCCCTCCGTCCTTTCCAGCTGGCCCCAGCCGTGCCAGGCGGCGGCGTGCGCGGGCGAGGCCACAATGGCGGCGTCGAACAGGCGCCGCGCTTTCCCCAGGTCGCCCTGCAGTCGCGCCAGGTGGGCCCAGGCCGTCCAGATGTGGGCGTTGGCGCCGCAGGTGGCGGTGCACCCAGACTCGTAAAGCGCCTCGGCCTCGGCGAAGCGCTTGCCACTGACGAGGACCTTGCCCAGCGCCACATAGGCGCGGCCGTCAGTGGGGTCCATGGCCATGCAGGCCCGCAGCGCGCCCTCCGCCTCAGCCAGCAGCTTGGCGCGGCGAGTGGGGGAGGCCGCGCGGTAGCCGGAGATGCGCAGCTGGCGCGCACGGTACTGTCGGGTTTGTGGCAGTGTGTGTGCGTGCGTGCGTTGAGGGGTGGGAGGTGGAGGAGGGAGGGCACGGACTGGTTTGCCGAGCACACAACCTGCTATCGGCAACCCAGATAGAAGCAAACGCCAAGGGGCATTGCCGCCAGGCAAGGCAGGGGCCATGTTCTGGGAGCCTACTGCTGGAGAGCGCTTCATCAAGCGCCTCATCGGAGTACACCCTGCAAACGCGGATACCTTCACTCGAGCCTGTCACCCAACCAGGCATGCATACGAGCGTTCATGCCAGCAAACACCAGTCCCCCACTTCGCCCCACACGCGCTACTACCCCAACAACAGGTCCCTCCTCACCATGGCCAGGTCCTGGTTGATCTTGAGGGGCTTGGGCGGGTTGTCGGCGGGCTCCGGGACGCGAGCAGGCAGAAAGGAGGGTCCCTCGGCCACCCTCACCTCCCCCAGCAGCTTGCCGTTGCGGTCCGGGGGGGTGAATGCAAACGATGCGGAGAGTGCGCGAGGCCGCGTCGGGACCCTGTGAGAGGTCCTGCAGAGGTCTCGCCTCTTCCATGTGGTGTGGATCGCGGGGCAGGCGGAGGCTGTACCCCGATGCAGGGGGAGACTCCGCATGGCTCGAATCTCCGCATGCGCGGAGGTCGAAGCCGCCTGGGTCACTCCAAGAGTGTCCATGACAGCCACACAAGGTGAGGAGAGTGCGGGGTATCGACACTTAATCAGACAGAGCTCATGGAGTCTTTGGAGTCGCAGCGGGCATGGTGGAGATGTTGGAGCCCGGGCCTCCGATCGACCACCCGAAGTCTGTTTGATCCTGGCGCCCGATCGTCTTCATGGGCCAGCTCACAGACAGCGATAAACGGCAAGTGTATACCATGCACGACCTCTAACTCGACAGACCCTGCAATAAATCCTCTCCAGTTCTCGTGACAATGATGGGGGTACGAGCATGTGGTTTTACATCTACAAAGCCTGCCAGTCGTCCCATGGGCGAAGGGGTTGGCATGGCCGCTCCTTGCAGCGCTCGCAGGGTGAGTTCCATGTTTGGAGATGCAGGACGAAGCTTGGTCACTCGAGATATCTCTTAACATGGTCGACATGTCGAGCACATAAGATCTGGAGTGTCAGCATTGTCCTGTACGCCCCACATGCACAGGCTAGCCGATCCAGATCTGCGGTCATCGCCATGGCCTCGGCCGCGCCGTCCAACATCCTCATGCTAGGTGGGCAGCCATGCATGATGACGAGTGGTCAGGCGACTGAAAAGCACGTGAGGGTTCCGTGATTGCGTCGTGGCCCGGGCAGGACCTTGTCTGTCTTGGAGATTTGGAGGACTGTGGAAGGTATCACTTGGCCCCATCCAGGCCATGCATGCCCCTTGCCCGGGCTGCCCCATCTCTTCCTACCACCATCCAATCTCCTCCTTCCTGCACCCAGGTGGAACCCGGTTCATCGGGCAGTACCTCGCCCGCCAGCTGGTGGAGGAGGGGCACCAGGTCACCCTGCTGACCAGGGGCAAGGCCCCCATCGCGGCCCGCATCCCGGATGACACCGACGAATCGCACGCCGCCTATTCTGACGCGGTCCAGCACATTGCGGCTGACCGAAAGGATGCCGACGCTGTGAAGAACGCTCTGAAGGGGCGGGAATTCAATGGTGCGTCTTGGTGTGAGGGCCGGAGGGAAACAGTGGGGCTTGTATGTGACGCTGCCACCACCTTGTGCTGGATACGATGACGCAGACGTCCCTGAGACCACCTGTGCAAGCTCAACCTCCCTGCAAAACCCATGCCATCATGTCCTGGTGACAGCGATCTCAGCCCCACGCCCCTTCCCCATGCAGTTGTGTACGACATCAACGGGCGTGAGGCAGAGGAGGCAGATCTCATCCTGGAGGCCCTGCCCTCCCTGGAGCAGTACATCTACTGCTCCTCTGCGGGCCTCTACAAGGCCTCACACGAGCTGCCACACTTTGAGACGGACGCCGGGGACCCCAAGTCCCGGCACAAGGTCGGAGGGGGAGGAGAGGGGGGTTGACAAGGTGGAGGCGCCGAGGGAATACCCTCTCGCATTGGCCCCCCAAACCCGCCCTTGGGCCCGTCTGCATGGGCGCTTCACCAAGGTGAGCCAACCTCATGCACAGGGCAAGCTGAACACCGAGGAGCTGCTGGAGAAGCGCGGCGTGAACTGGACCAGCATCCGCCCGGTGTACATATACGGCCCGCTGAACTACAACCCTGTGGAGGAGTGGTTTTTCCACCGCATTGCGGCGGGACGACCCATTCTGGTGCCGGGCAAGGGCAACCAGGTGACCCAGCTGGGGCACGTGAAAGACCTGGCCACCGCCTTCCGGAAGGTGCTGGGCAACCCAAAGGCCGCTCGCCAGGCCTACAATATCTCGGGGGAGAGGTGAGTGCGTGGGTGAGGTGACATGGGAGGAGGGGGCTGGTCGCAGGGCTGGACCTCCCGACATGAGTGCGGGAAGAAGGCACACCAAGAGATTGAAGAGCACTGGGGTATGAGAGGGATTGCTCCTCCTGTTCCCCAGCATGTGTTTGGGCCTTTTCATGGCCTTACAGCACCCATCAGTGAGCTGCAATCCCTTGCACATGCAACCTCCCTCCCCCGCTCCAGGTTTGTCACCTTTGACGGCCTGGTCAGACTGTGTGCCGAGGCCGCCGGGGCCCCCGAGCCCGAGCTGGTCCACTTTGACCCCAAGGCACACGACCTGGGCAAGGCCAAGGCATTCCCCCTGCGCGACCAGCACTTCTTCACCTCCATCGCCAAGGTCTGTGTGTCATTCTTTGTGGGGGTTGGGGTGGGTCATTGTCCAATAGTGCTGTCCCGGTGCGGAAGTTCATGACTTACCCAAGGCATCGCCCCTACTGCAACCTCTCCTGCGCTGCAAATTCAACAGACAGCTCTTCCTCGCCCCCTCCCAGGCACAAGCTGATCTGGACTGGACCCCGGAGTTCGACCTGGCCGCTGGCCTGCGTGACTCGTACGAGAAGGACTTCTCCAAGACTGGGGGCCGCAAGAAGGCGGACTTCTCCGTGGATGACCTCGTGCTGAAGGGGGCCGGCAAGCAGGCCGTGCCTGCCTGAAGTGCAGGCATTGTTGTTTGAGTGAGTGGGCCATCACCTGCATTATGCCCTGCCCCTGCACAATGCTGAGGTTGAATGCGGACAGGTGTCTACATCGACGGGGGCCCACTCATTCCCTGGGTACACCATCTCTGTAAGTTCGGAATAAGCCTGGCAGTCCATATATCTTACATTGCACAGCGGAGTGGCATCGAGCAGATCAAAATGGGACAAAAGGGGGGTGGGCAAGGTCCAACCCGGACCTCGGCAGCTGGATGTATACAGGTTTCACAAGCTCTGACAACAGTATGGGTGGAAAGGAAGGCTTGTGCGGCTGATCGAAGACCACCGCCTTGAGAATGTGGGGGAAAGCAGTGTTTGCGAAACGCTCTCATTGAGCACAGGAAGTCAGTGTGCGGGAGTCTGCTCAAGTGAAGGTGCAAATGAATGGTGATATGGTTATTGATCGACTCGGTCCGGCAGGTGGCGCACGGACGGCATGCCTGCCGCCCTGCCCCGCCTTGTGGCAAAGAATGGGTGGGTGTATCGTGCTCGTCGTCCTAGCTACCAAGACATTAGCAGTTCTCTGCGCAAGAAGCTTACTTTCTCTCAAATGGGGGGGTGGGGGAGGGGGGGCCGATCCTGCGCTCCCTCCCACCCAAAGAACATGGGGGCAGCCTCTGAGCGACCTAGCCCAGCAGCGCCCAGCCTACCACCGCAGCTCGGGGGACTGGAAGTACCGCCTCAGGGCCGCGGTGTAGTGCTGCTCTGCCAGCTCGACGTGCAGGCTGGGCCGCCTGCCGCCCAGCGGCGGCCGCTGGGCCGGGCAGGCGGCCGGCAGCGGCGCGCTGGTCTCGGCCAGCAGCTCCTGGAACTGGAGGAGCAGCGGCAGCCAGGCACGATCCGACGGCGACAGGAGCTCGTGGTAGGGCTTGCCTGGCTTGAACAGGGCCTTGAAGGACTGGTGCCTGTGGATGTCAAGAGGATTAGGGAGGGGTTGACGGCTCAGGCATGAGACGATGGCCGATTCAGGGCGGGACTTGGCCATCTCAGCTCTTGCTGGCATGCGATCCAGAGGTCCCTTTCATTGAGATCAGCGAGAGAGTATCACAACTCCTTCCACGATATAACCCTCGATGGATGCACTTCTCCTGATGTAGTCATCCCTACCAAGTCAGTTCCCCTCCCCCGCCAAGAGCGTACCACTTCATTCTATTGAAGCCAGTACAAACACAAACACACACCCGCACCTCAGGAGGAAGAGTGCCTCGGGCGGCAGGCGGGAGCCATTGAGGGAGAGGACCATGTACAGGTACTCCGCCCCCGTCCAGCTCATGTAGACGTTTTCCAGCCCGCACCCAGTGCTGTACATGCCGGTGGGCGTGGAGTACGCCTTCCTGCGCCTGTCCGGGTTGGTGAAGGCAAAGGCGCTGGCCGCCACCGCAGCGCGCACTCTGCACCCCACGGGGAAGGATTCGGCATGTAACAGCCAGCTGGGCTCGGAGCCCCATCTGAAATGAGGGAGGGAAGTTGGGTCTAGGGGGTCAGGGGGGCCAGTGATAGGGAGGGTCCTCTGGAAGCCCTGTACATAAAGTAGGATGCATCGATGGACACACTGTGCGCCAGCCACATTGAAAGGCTCAAGGTAGAATCGCACAGCCACCACTCTGGAAGCACAACAGGCATGCTTGTCTCCCCACCACCAACCACTTTTCCCGCTTCCCTCTTCATCCCACCTGTCGTGCCCCAGGACCTCTCCCACGCGCGCCAGCAGGCCCACCACGGGCATCCAGGGCAGGGCGGGGAAGAGCTTGGCCGCCGCGTCGGCGGTGTACAGGGCGCGCTCGCGCGACCCCGGCGCCAGGTCCTCCAGCGCGTCCAGCACCTGCCAGACGGTGAGCGCGCCGCGGTCCAGCTTGGCAAAGCGCGCGCGCCGCGCGCGCACGAAGTCCATGGTCTGCCGCGAGGAGTTCATGCGCGCGTCCAGCTCGCGACTCGCAGCCACGCAACGCTCCTCCTCCGCCGGCCAGTCCATGCTGCATCGGCCAAAGGGCGCGGGGTGGTCGCCGCGCCAGGCGTCGCTGCCCAGCGCACTGGGAGGAGTGGCCAGGGCCAGGCGGTCGTGGCCCTTGCCGCTCTGACCCATGAGGGGTTGGGTGGGGGCGGGGCGCAGGGCGGCGGGGGGGGAGGAGGCCGTGGAGGAGGAGAAGGCGTCGCAGAAGGCGCGGGTGTTGATGCTGGGCAGGGTTGAGGGGGGGGGCGTCTCCTCGAAGCTGGACCGGCCTCCGGCCCGGGAGCTGCACAGGGAGCTGTCGGAAGGGGAGCAGGACCCCGACCCTGGGCTAAGAGGCTGCTTGAAGGGGTGGGGGCCCGGGCCCGACATGCCGCCGCTGATCGCCACCCTGCAGGAGTGGGGGAGTGATGAGCGGGCTGGATGAGAGATGGCAAACGGCCATGCCACAATGCAGGCTTGGCGCCAGGCACACGCCTTGGAAGCCAGGTGATAGGACCTGGCCATCTTGCCGACAACCTGGCCCATCAATCCCTGCCAGGATTGTCCCACACTTTCGATCCAGTACCTGGAAAGCTGATGCTGCATGCTGGCCAGGAGACGACACGCCGCGGTCTGTTCAGAATCGCCAGCGCGTCCTTCATGACCTAGGCAGGAGGGGGAGTTGCGGGAAGGTTGCTTGCTCACTCCGAACGGGAGGCCGGGGGGGTGCATGAGCACGGCATGCGCACCGAAAGATAGAGTAGCACTTTCTAGCCCCTCACGCCTCACCGGAGGGCTGACTGCGCAGAGCCATGGCGCTGGAGATGAGGTTTGCTGGGAGCCCCGTGTAGGAACTCCCTTTGAACATGGCGAGGTTGGGGACCCCGCCGCGAAACGGCGGGGGCCCCGATTCTAAAAGAGAAGGGTTGCAACCATCCCGAGAATCCCGGGTGAGAGCCTGCGACACGGAGGACATGGACAGCGGGGCCCCGGGAGGAGGGGGGGAAGCGAGCGACGTGCTAACGGACAGGATGACGGCCTGCGTGGCCGCTTGGAGGAGTCAACGTGGTACTTGAGCGATAATCTGGAGCATGAGTGGAGCTTTTTGGCGTCCATGGTCGTTCCATGGCGATATAATCGGTGTCGTTCGCAGGAGGATGACAGACAGCCTGCCCCTATTCGACCCAGGAAAGCATGAACGTGTCTCGGCCACAAACTTGCGAGATTCTGTGTTTTTATTTCGGATGGGATTTTCTCATGGGCACTCTTCGCGGAGCGCGACATGATTCGTCGATGAGGGACCATCCCTGACGAGAAATTGCTTGCTGGCTCTGACACCCCTTATCACAATATCGTTAACAGCGCGATGCCATCAGAAGAAAAGATTGCGTACGCTAAGCAAAATCCGGGGGAGATCTTATACTCGGATTGTACCGTGGCTCCTTTCACGAGATTCCCAACAGCGGGCCCCGGAAGCAAGGGCTTCATAGTCGTGGGTGATTCAATCCCTCTCCCGTACTGGATCGGGAGGGGCTGAACAGCGCCGACTTCAGCTCCTTAGTAGCCTTGTTGAACGACTCCCTGCGGGTGAATAGTGAAGCTTGAGATACACAATATACCAGCCAGAGGCATCGGCTGCACAGTAGCTATACTCATCAGCTGGCCGTGACTGCCAGGACAGGCAGACATTGCACTTCGAGTCTACATAGTCCACCCGGGGGGCTCCCTCACGTCCTGCTTGCACACGCAAAAGACCAAAAGGGCCACACCTGAACTTCAACTTGGCAAGGCGCGATTTGAATGAGGATGAGGGCGCCAAGGACGGCGTCTGGTCCGCGTCATTCTCCCCGTTCCTCAAGCGACTGGAGCTGGCAGCGGCCTGGGCCCCCTCCCCTGCCGGCGGCCAGCTGGCGGGAAACGCGGGCCCCGCCCTCGCAGGCGTTGAGGGGCAGTCGGGGGACAACCTCCCCGCCTCGGCGGCCGCCTCGGCCCGTTGCAGGCGGTGGGAGGGACCCCGCTCGGCGATGGGCTGCGGGGCGGTGGGCACCGTCGAACGGCGGGCGGCTCGTCTCGCCGCCCGCCGTTCCTGCCGGTGCCCCACCGCCGCCAGTCGGAGGAGTAGCCGCTCCAGCTCCCACCCCTCCTCGCCCACCTCTCCCAGAGGAGCGTCAGTGGGCACATACTCGCCAAAGGGGAGGAGCTCGTTCAAAGCTTCATCCTGGTGGGGAAAGGGGAGGGGGGCGGATATTTGCTGGAGCAGGTGGCGTGCCAGTGCAGATGTTTGGCAGGGGAAACTTGTGGGTGACAACAGGGGGCCCAAGCGGCGCAGCGCTGCATGACCACGGAGAGGCTGGAACACGGGCCGGTGCGTGGAAAGAGGACACAACCCTTGCCCTGGCCAGAGCTCTGGGCAGAGGGAGAACACCTCAATCGTGAGGCAAGCGGTACCCCACCTCGAGTGTCAGCAGCTTGAAGCACATGGGGCATTCCCTGCTGCGTTGGGCCCATTGCATGACGCACTGGAGGTGGTAGCAGTGTCTGAAGAGTTGGCGAGGAGGTGAGGGAGGCTTGCGACACAGGGACACGCTCGGGGACAGGCTTGACACAGTTCGACACGCATAAGGTACACGTTTAGGAGAGCCCTGCTTGGACTCACCCGCAGGTAGTGGGGATGCCGGGATCGGCCTCCGTGAACTCGTCAAGGCAAATGGGACACACGCCCTCCTCCTCCTCCTGCACCACGATAGCCTTGCGCGACAGCTCGACGCCATCGACCTCCTTGATGACTTGCTGGCCAGGGGAGGAAGGTGGGGACGGCTCGCTGCCCAGCAGAGGGGAGGGTTCCAAGACCGGGCACCCCTCTGCCTCCAAATCAAAAACTTCCTCGCCCAGCATCGCCAGCACACGAACCCATGTACCAAGGGAGGAATACTTGCGCTGCAGAATCGAATAGCCTGTGCCGCAGGTGGGCAGGGTCGACGCCAAGTATCTGGGAAGGCTCTCCACCTGAGGTCTCGGAGGATCGCTTGGTTGGAAAGGATGGCCATTCGTGAGGCAGAACCACCACACCAATTCCGACTACTAAACAGCAACAGTTGTTGTGTGGTAATAACTCCAATTTTCTAAACAAGACCAGACAGGACGAGGTGCTAGGCTTCATGTTCAACAGTGCTTGCTCTCTGAACTCCACCCTTGCCACCTGGCATTTTCACAACGAGTCCTCCCAGGTGTAGATGGCTCTTTCTGCTGCTGAAATCATGCGCATCTTGCGCCTGGCCTCATTCTTGGACTGCTTTTCGGCTATTTCTCGCAAGCGCGTCTCTCGGGACTCCCAGGCCAGCCTGAATTTCTCCGCAATGTGTACCACCACTTCTTCTGGTGGGGGAGCGGACCGGGCTCGCTCCATGGATTGGACGCAGTTGGGGGGCAGCCCTGGACGAAGTGAAGGGAGGGAGAGGCGCTGGCTGACGTGGGCATGTGGCTGGAAAGACGCAGGGCGCCGGCCCAGCCAAGGGAACATCCCCCATGTGCCCGGCAAGGTCTCAAGACTCGCATTCGGGCCAGTATCAGGCCTTCACCCCCTCCCCCCTCCCCTGCTCCGCCCCTTACATCGTGTATCCTCCAGCTCCCAGACACTGAGACTGGGCTCAGGCCTCTCCTCCAAGGCGGCATCCCGCACCAGGGACACCTTGGGGCAGGTGCGCTGCATCCACACCAGGATAGCGGCCGGCATGGCGGCCCAGTGCAGGGCTCGCAGGCTCATCAGGCGGCCCGGCCGCATCGTGGCCGCTCCTTCCAGACCCTCCCAGCTGTCGCTGGCGGGCTCTGACCCCGCCTCCAGCACCGGCATCACAGCCTTCAGGGCGCGCAGCCCCGCCTCCGACACCTCGCCGCTCCCTGGGGAGGCCGTGGGGTCGGCGGTGGCAGCATGGCGTTGGCTCTTCAGGTACAGCAGCGGGTGGATGCTTGGTTGCAGGGGTAAAAGCAGGCAACTTTGCACGTACTCGAAGGCCACCAGGCCGCAACCCAACACCCCACAGCCCTCACACCGCACTGTCGCAAGTCCTCACAGCCACAGCCTGCCTCACCCAGGCGCAGCTCCTCCAGCAAAGGGCAGGAGGCCCCCAGTGTCTTGAGCACGCTGGCAGCCAGGTGGCAGCCGCCCAGGTCGAGGGCCTGCAGGCGCGCTGCCTTCTGCAGGGCAGCACAGAGGGAGGCCGGGTCCAGCGAGGAGCAGCCGCGCAGCGTCAGGCGCACATGGCCCTCGTCGACGAGCTGTGCCAGGACGCTGCGGCGATGCGAGGCGGTGGGAGTTGATGCGGTTCGAGCTGCGATGCGGCCTGATGTGCGTCGCCGAGCAAGGAGAGGGGCCCACGCATTCACTGGTCCAGGACAATGGGGCTTGGTGTACAAGATACGATAGGCAGGGATGTATATGCTGCATCCCCGACGCGCCCACCTTTCGCTCAGCAGCCCAGCCTGGCGAGCTGCGATGATGAGCGCGGCCTTGGTTGGGGGGGGAAGAAGGGGCAGCACCTCTGCACCCAGCCCCAGCACCTCCTTGAGATGGGTTGTGAGGAAGCCTGTGAAAACAGGCAATTGCGTCGGCTGGGTGTGTTCACGAGGTCCTGGACACGTTTTGGGCAGCCCAGCTGGTTCATGCCTTCCCTCTGGTGGTCCAGGCCGTACCTGTACAAATGCTCAGCAGGCTGGAGCTCCCACACGCGACAGAGGCACCGCGCTCTGAACTTGGCTCCAAAGATGTTGGGAGTATCTCTGCCAAGTTCAAGCATGGCGTGCCCTCATTCTCAGCTGCGGCATAGGGTCCGGCGAGCGCTTTCGTCTCGGAAGGCAGAGAAATGCATACCATGCGGGATAACACACAGAGGGGAAAGAGGTTTTTGTTCTTAGCTACATGGAGCAATTTTGGTGAGGGGCTACCATTACGGATATAATGCATCCGTCGACAGCGCGATGGACTATCTTGTTGCCCATCGGGGTTTGGGAGTCCACCTGACGCTCAGGCCCAGAAACAACCCCCCTGGGAATCATGCACTGGGTGACACATCCTGCTCTAAGAGGTCCAGACTTCCACCAGGGGACGGACGTGGGCCTGGCCTACGTATGTTCGGCATCACTTCAGAAGTCAGAATCAAGTGGGAATGGAGCAGAGGCAGCTGGAGCTTGCGAGGATGTGTGCATGTGCGTGATAACCTCCAACGCCCCTGCCATGAAGGTCTTGATCACCAAAAGCAAACTCTTTGCAGCCTTCATCCTGTGTCGATCAGCACTGACCAAGCATACTATGTGATGGCACAAAATAGTGCCAGAAGCTTCTCTTCCTTGCACACTCCAACACCTGCCTCTAGAGGTACATTATGGCTTGTAGAATGACAACTTACACACAGCAGATTGGATAAACACTGTACATCGATATACAACCAGCTGATACGCCGATGGGAATCCAGCTAGGATTAGCCAGCTCGATGGCAACTCGTCGTGGACCCCTCAAGACGCTGGGATTCCGAGGAATATTGAGCGCCGCGGATAGAGCTTCACCTCCTGCTGCTTTAGACTTGATACCGGGGGGTAGTATCATAGTACCCTGAACGCCTGAACGCCGAATGCCGATGTTGAATCATCTTCCCGCGCATATCGAAGTTTGTAGAACTCACCCGCGAGGTTGCTCCCTTGTTGAAACCAATTAGATCGGATTAGGGCATCCCTATCGCTGCAAAGATTTTACTTCGGACTTGGGGCTTTGTTTAAAATCCATACTTTCACGATGCCGGCGAAGAGCAGGTATGGTGGTGTTGAGGGTTGTCCACCCTCCTTGCGCTGAGCAACGTCTACTTTTACTTAGCGCCGAAAAGTCATCACTTAATGTCACGACAGGTACACGCTGATTGTTGAAAACCTGGATAGCTACACTCGCTCCCGGGACATCAAGGAGGTGCGACTTCCGAGTGGCTTCAGGACATGCATGCTCGATGTCTTCCAGCGCAGGTCCGACAACGAGTACATTCTGCACGCTCCATGTACTCCAGGAATGCCGATACTTTGGAGACGTTAGGGCGGTCGAGCGGGATGTTAGGAGTCGGTGTGCCCTCGTGGAGTTCGACAGGTGGGCACAGGTGGGGTTGTCACCTGCATGCCACATGGTCCATGCCTTTTCTCTCTGGCCGTGCGACATGTACAGCACCCATCCCTCCTCAGACGGGCAACGCACGAGTAGGCTCTGCACCGTTCCAAGGACAGAGGTGCAGCACGTCTTCCAGCCCCAGCGGCCATGGTCAGCTTTTTGGGGAGGAATCCAGTGAGTAAGGGCTGCTTGGCGCAAGTGTTTCAACCCCGTCCCTGGACCCTCCACACAGGTCCTCGGCAGCAGAAAGGGCGTATGACAAGCTGCATGGCATCTCCATGCATGGAAAGAAGTGGAGTGTGGATTGGGCGACCCCCAAGGACTTTGATTTCTTTGGTGAGGAAAGGGGGTGGGTGGACACGGATCAGGATTCCATTGTGCTCTCTGAAAGCAGCTCCTTTGCTTGTACCTGTGCAGTCACGTGCAATCGATTTGAATTAGAACTCAATGACGATTATGATTTTGCTGCGTGTGTAGGATGGAAGTGGACCGAGGGAGGCGTTGATGAGTCTCCCCTGCGGTAAGCTTCGGAGTGATTTTCTCGCCTGAGTTCCCCCCACCATTCAGGCCTGCGTTACCGTTGATTTCACCAACGAAACGAAGCAAGCCGATGTTTGCATTTAACCCTGTTTCTATAGGTCGGATGTCTCAGATCGCTCGTACTGAAACTGGTCCTCACTGGAGAGGCCATAAGCCTCAACCATACCACTCCCTGGGTATGGTGCTCCCTCCCTATAGGCAAAGTATATACTACCCTTGTACTCGGATGCGATCATTCTCGATGTACATAGATCACAAATGGGGACGCGGTAAGCAGCAGCAGGCAAAGCCCACGGGGTGGCAAAGCAACTCCGTGCTTTCCTGGTGGATCTGTTCGAACCACTATTCGCAACCCCACGATCGCCCAATGGTGGATGCCCCGCTGCTGCGCGCTCGATCACCAAATCTCGAGTGCATCGGTGGGGCAATGATTATTGCGCGATGCAGGACGTTCAGGTGGAAGGTGGCTTTCTCGGAAGAAGTCTCGGCGGTCCCCTCACCGAGAGCCGCTCGATAAATGTTATCCCACCCCCGGCATCGGAAAAGCTACATCGCCTCAAATCTATATCGCTCGGTCGCGAGAGGGCCTCGCCCAATTCTGGCGACCGGGATGAGTCTCCTACTGCAGGTTCCGGGCCTGCTGCATTCGTACTTCCCAACGACCTGCAGGTCCTCTCCGCCGAGCTCGCGCATCCAGCCTCCACGGACATCCTCGCCGTCATAGGCATCCTCCAAAAGAGCGGCCCGGCAGACGCACGGACATCCCGGTCCGCGCTCCTGCGAGCGGGGGCCTGCTACCTGGCACACGATGCCGAGAGCGCCGTCAGCGCACACGCCGGCCAGGCACGCAAACTGGCCCGCGCACGCCTGCACCTGGCATTCCACGAGGTGCGCCAAAGGAAGGTTGTGCTTTGTAGTTTCCTGAGATAATCTGGGTCAGGGAGGCACAGGGTCGCAGCATGCAAATGAGTCTCGAGGCCAGCAGGATAGCCATCTTGCGGGTGAGTCACCCTCCTCCCCCCGCCCTTCCAAACAAATCCCTGCGCAGGCAAACGCGCGGGACGAGCCGCATGCGCTGCGCAACCCCCGGCCCCCGCCCCGCGCCTGGCTCACCGGGCCAGCGCCCATCGACGCCAGCAAGCACCGAGCCTCCCTGGCGGTGCGGGCCCTGGTGGCCTCCACGCACGACAAGTGTATGCCCCTGCCCAAGGTAAGGGACGCGTGGGGAGTTGCTGCATGCTGCCCGCGCAGTCTCTTCACTCAGGCAGCTCATCGAGAATCACCCACCCACCCACCCGCTCCCCCCGCCACTCCGCAGGCTGTCAGGCCTCCCCCCGACCTCTCTCGGGCCCAGGCAGAGACCCTGCGTCCCCTCCTCGCCCGCCTGAGGCTCCAGCTGGCGCTGCAGGCCTGGCGGCAGGCGCTGCGCCGGTTCCGGCTCCAGGCCGCGGTCGCGGCGCGCTGTGCGCACGGCGCTGACGCCGGGCGCGTGCGCACAGCGCTGCTCGGCTGGCGCGAGATGGCGCTGCCCTCGGCCGAGGCGCTGGCGGTGGCGGCGCGTGTGGAGGCGCAGAGGAAGGAGGCGGCGCGTCGTGCCTCCCTGCGAGCATGGGCGGAGGCTGCGCACCTGTCCAGGTGGGTTCTCAGAGGGGGCCCATGACAGAAATGCGGCCTAGAACATCTATGAGCTGCAGTGGCTGCAGGGACGGAATGTGCTGAGCTGATCCATGCGCGCAGGGGCGCAAGCACAGATGCCCTGTTGCCTTGCGCCCACAAGCCTGGTCGCCCTGGGTGTTGTTGGTGAATGCTGAGCGGTGCCCTTCCTGCGTGACCAGTGCTTCCCTTCAGACCACGAGGCTGACTGCAAGCCATTCCTGCTCCCCTGCGCAGGCGCTGGGCATCATGCTCAGTCCAGATCTCGGCATCGGTGGGGTCGCACCGCCTGCGATCCGCCTGGGCGCACTGGCGCGCCTTTGCGCTGAGTCGGCGGGTTCTGCGACTCCAGGCGCTGCTGGCAGCGACTTGGCACAGGCGGCGCGGTGCGGTCGCAGCGCTCGAGGCCTGGCGCCAGGTCGCGTCCCGGCGCGCCGCCGCGCGGAAGGCCCTCTTATGTGGGGAAAGCGGACGCGGGGTGAAAGCTGCAGCAGGCGTTGCAGCAGTGGGCCCCGGCGCCGCTGAGCCGGAGCAGCGCGAAGATTCCAGGGCTGGCTCCAGGCACGGCGTGCTGCGGCCGCTGGCGCGCCTG
This sequence comes from Auxenochlorella protothecoides, assembly GCF_000733215.1. Classification (NCBI taxonomy): domain Eukaryota; kingdom Viridiplantae; phylum Chlorophyta; class Trebouxiophyceae; order Chlorellales; family Chlorellaceae; genus Auxenochlorella; species Auxenochlorella protothecoides. The sequence goes on from NW_011934233.1 coordinate 44,494, forward strand.
GTGCGGGAGGCCCGGGCCGCAGAGGCCGCGCTGTGGGCCTCCGACCTGGCGACCCGCCTGCGCTATTATGCTGGCGGCGAGGAGTGGGCAGGAGGTGCGTCGTCGCCGGGGAGTGCCCTCCCCGATGAGAACCTGCGTGATGCTTATGAGGATCGGGTGACGTGCCAGTCGTCGGAGTACGGGCTCCTCAAGGCTTCCACATCGGGCTCTGGCATGTACGCCTCACCACATGGGCCTCTGCTCGGCGCCGGCGCCGCGCAGCCCGCCGAGGATGTAGGCTCCTCGGCCCTGCCGTCGCTCGCAGGGTGCGCGGTGCGGTACCGGCAGCGACGGCTGCTGGCCGAGGTACTGCGTGCGCTGCGGTGCCACGCCGACGAGGCGAGGCGGCTGAACGACGCGGCACGGCACCACGCCCGCACGACCCTCTCGCGGCGCGCGCTGCGCCTCTGGCGCGAGGAGCACGCTCGCTGCGCATCCCTGGCCGCGAGCGGGCGGCAGCGGCGCGCGGCGCGGACCCTGCGCACCGTCCTTTTGGGTTGGCGAGCGGAGGCGGGCAGGGCGCCGTCCCTGCGCAACACGGCGGCTGCTGTCGAGGCCGCCAGCGTCAGGTGTTCTTGTGATTGAACCGGGGGGGGGGTGCTGGGCTGGGCTCCTTCATAAAACCCAGGCCGATCTTGCCGCACCAGCTGCTCCTCACCACGCCCTCGTCAACTCTCAGATGGCGCAAGGCCCACCTCCTGCGGCGCTGGAGGGCGCAGGCTGAGCTAGCGCTACGCGCGCGGGCGCTGGAGCGCTCCACGCTGACGAGGCGTATGAGGCGAGCCTTCCGGGCCTGGCGCACCGAGGCGTCCGTGCGTTTGACCCTGGCCACGCTGCGCGACGAGCTGGAGTGTAGGACTCGTGGCAGGCTCCTGCGCGCCTGCATGGCGCGCTGGCGCGCCGCGGCGGCCCGCGCCGGGCTCCTGCGTCGTGTTTTCGGCGCCGCGCTGGCGGCCAGGAGCCGTCCTGAGGGCGCCGAGAGAATCGCGCTGGATTACAACACCCTGGCTTCCTGCTTCCTGGCATGGCAGGCGGGGCTGGCGAGGGCGCGGGCGCGGCGCATGGAGGTGGCCGCACGCTATGCGGCAGATGCCTTCAGGTGGGAGGGCCGAGGAGGGGCCAGGGAAAGGGAGTGGCCGAGGGAGGGCAGGGCAGATGGTCTGAGTGAGGCAAACTTTGGCGTTGGCATGCAATTCTGCCTGCAGCGCCACCAAGCACCTCATCTTCACCCTTTGATGGTCCGGCTGGATGCAGGCGCCGGAGTCTGCTCGCTGCGACGCTGCTGCACTGGAGGAGGCTAATTTACGGATGAGGCTCCAACCTCGCATGGCACCAGCAGAGGCGGGACAGTACCTCGGCGTTTGCAACTCTTTGGCTTCCAGACCGTGACACTCTCCTGTGCACTCTCTTTTCAGTAACAGGGAGGACTGCCCCTTCTTGACGCTCGATACCAGCACTCCCCTGCGTGACCGACCACTGACATTCCAACTCCACAACAACCTACGCCCGGACTATCCTGTCCTTGATGTACAATCCCCCCGTTGCCACATCAAGTCCTGCATTCTACAGGCAAATGGGATTGGGTACAGCAAAAGGGAACAGCTCCCACGGGGAAGGCATGCCAGTTGCATGAGTGCACTCTCGAGGCAACCAGCCGGTGAAATGCCGAGGCAACCATGATCCCGAGGAGGCTTCTCACGGGACATCAGCTAATGCCGCTGCACGTTCTGCTCATTGTTTTTCTAGGAGATGGGTGCAGTCCCAGCCATCATTGCTTGTCCTTGGCCCAGGTGGCCTTGTCATGCGGGCCAGAGTTGGCCTTGTAGATGCCCACGCCCTTGATGGCCTCCAGGTACTTTTGTGCGACCTGGTACGATTGTGCAAGGGATGAGTGCGTCGGTTATACAGGCCCCGGTATACCTGTCTCCCTCGGTGCTGGAGCGCGACCACGTTCCTCACCTCCTTGCACTGGGTGAGGTGGTCGATGCCCTCTGTCCGGTAGCACTCCTTGAGCTTGCGACGCAGGACCTGGGGCATGGCAGGGGATCCAACATTCGATATTTAAATATACTGAGAAGTTCTAGCGTCTCTTGCACCCAGGGAAGCATCAATACAAGCCCCGGCAAGGGGTATGGACCCCATCCCTCACCTTGGCCTCCGAGACCTTGATGTAGGCCTCCGTCACAGCGGCCTCGCGGTGCCTGTAATACAGCACAGGGTCTGCATACTTGTTCTCTGGGTCATACTCGGGAGGGTCCTGCACCGGGTTCACCCCAGTCCACGGCATCGCGAACGGGGTGCACTCCGCCTCTGTAGATAAGGTGAGCTGCCTGGCCCTGAATGCCCAGGACCGTTGCAGGGTCTAAAGGGACTAGGAGGCCGGGAGGGATGTTCAAAGCTACGACGAAGTGCTCCTCCACGTATGATTCATTTTCGTGGCATGTGCCGCACCCCTTGCGCAAGGAAAGCTCGGCGAAACTCTTTCAGCAGCGACACTGATCTGCGTCCAAGCGCAAGCTCCCGACCTACAGTCAGGTTTACTTGGTGCTCAAACTGACTAAAATCGTATGAACTGATCCCAAGGTGGCTATGACCGGGCATGGATGCCGGTGAAATCACCTGGACTCCACAGCAGTGGAGCAGGCTGGAACGGAACTGGAGGAGGGTAGCATCTACACACAACATCAAGGTGAGATGGGGCAGTGATGTACTCCGGACGCATTAAATTACGAGCTGTTTTCCTCAGAGCTGTGGCATTGCTGCTGGTAACTTCTCCAATCTCATGCAATGCCCCGTCAGGACCTCCTCACCGAACCTCCCTGCGATGATAAGTTCAACCGCTCGGAGTTCTTTCTCGGGTGAGAAGATGTGGTCATGACCCACAGAGACATGACAAGACCTGAGCCTAGTGCTTGTATAAGCAATCATTGCTCATGGTCACACAAAGGCACACCAATCGGTGCAGGATTTTGCTCATTGCCGCTGGCCTCTCCCTTTTAGTGGGAGTTCTTCTCAAGACAATGGTGATAATCTATAATCGTTTGAGGGAGCCGAAGTGCATGCTAGTCTTCCCGCCACACAGTACTGCTTGTCAGTGTGACACTGTCGACTTGGGGAAGTAAGTTCTGATTCCTCAAAATTCCTACCCTTTGCAACCAGGTGGTCCCTTTCCTGGATTTGCCCTCTGGAGGCCTCCTGTATACTCTGAAACAGAGTGACTACTACCCTCAGCTCATCGCGGCCACACTGCCTGTCACCATCATGGCTGTCTTTGTCAACTGGACAAGTCTGAAGCTGTACAAGCACAATTCGTAAAACATGAGCATGAAGCAGGATATTGCATCTGCCCGACTTCAAATAAAGGCTGGAGATGTAATATCAACCTCCAACTCATAGTGTCTACTTCCTGTCTGCCTGCCTGCCAGGGCAAAAGCCACTGAGGCTCAGCTTCTCAGCCGTTTACCGCATGTGTCGCCAGTGCAGCTTATCGCTATGGGAGGCACATGTCCATCATTGATTATGTTACTCTAGATGTTGTAACAAATGCACATCCTTGCAATCTGCATGGTCCCCAGGGCATGTTTCATGCAGGGGCCCAGGCTGCAAGTCCACGATGCTCAAGAATGCGTCACTGCTCCAGACGTAAAACGTTGCAGCCAGGGTGTTTTGCACCCAATGGCTTTGATGGGATCAGAATGCCTAGATGGCTCTCAGCCCTTGATGAGTCATGAGCAGAGTTCGTACTGTTGTTAGTTTGATTCGTCGTACTTTCTGAGCATCCGAAATTGGCGACAAGGTGGATACAAGGATGACACGCTGCCTCGCAAGGATACTATTAATGCATGGCAACCAATCGCTACGTTTGTGTGAATTCTAAAAGTACTATATCAGTCTGGATTGGTAGCTGCTCGCTGAGATCTGATTCGTGTACGGCAAGAATTTGGCGTTGTGCCGGCACCCCCTCCCATCTCGCCTGGACTTATAATCTTCCGAGCAGACACTGGAAACAAATGAATACGACTTCGATATCCTGGATGGATCGATAGGGTTCGGATTGAACGGGAGTCGTGACTCGGGCTGTGAGTGTTAACCAAGGAGACCATGCTAGGGTGGAGTCCTCCCCGTCGAGGACGGCCAAGATTAGGTAAGCATGCATTCCACATTAGAACATTTAATGTCCAAATTTAGTCTTAGTAGACTACGCAGCAACCTTTGCACCCCATATTCCCTCTTTTTAGGCCCTAATGTGACTAAAAAGCGAAGATCAGGTGTGCCTGGCGGGTCAGCATGGATGGATTCAGGGACTGCCACCACAAGCTCTTTGTACACCGTGTGCCTCATTGCTGGATTCCATCGTGAATGCTCTTGTCGAATGACAGTGATCATCCTGCCTTCTCCAGGAACGTGAGTATTAGTAACACGCCCCTCCCCAGTCGTAGGACCATACAACAGAGGCCATCACCGACATGCCAGCATGGAACGACTGTGAGTGGCGGAAGTGGACATGACGACTTGTGTTTGCCTGAGAACACTCTCTGAGAAGCCCATTTCCATCGTTACCAGGTCCAGAGACCGCAGCCTACTGACAGTGATCATCCCGCCTTCTCCAGGAACGTGAGTATTAGTAACACGCCCCTCCCCAGTCGCAGGACCATACAACAGAGGCCATCACCGACATGCCAGCATGGAACGACTGTGTGTGGCGGAAGTGGACATGACGACTTGTGTTTGCCGGAGAACACTCTCTGAGAAGCCCATTTCCATCGTTACCAGGTCCAGAGACCGCAGCCCACTGGCTGGCTGCTTGACACACGGCCAGCAGATGGAGCCGGTGAACGGTGCACTGGTGGAAAATCGTGATCCCAACCTGCCCAACTCTGCTGGTGAGCAATGCGCTTCAGCGGAGAACTGGCCAATTGGGCGGCCTATGGTGCAAAGGGATTCGTAGCTTTTCAGCGGTGTACTTTCCACTGGTTTCTAGTGAGCCCTGCCTCTGTCAGAGACACATATGCACGGCCACCCTGCTCACCATCCCCGCACTCCTGCCGGCCAGACTGGACCACGACCGTGACCTTGCCGGAGCGGCCCACCATCATCCGGGTGCCCCTGCGCCCTCCCTCCACCCCGGTGACGGTGCGGCACTGCGCAGAGGCTCGCTTTCCCGAGGAACCTCCCGGGAGCCCCGTGATATACGTTGGTGAGTGCCTTTGCCATTTTGATTCGGGATGTGCTGGGCTAGAGCATGGGGTGTGGGTACTGTTGTGGCGATGGGTGGGCTGCAAACCCTCCCTACAGCAATCACAGCTTTGTGGAGGGTCGGACCACCGATCGTACCCCGCTGCCCTCTCCCCACCGCCATGCCACAGCCTGGTGCGGACGCTACACACACGGCGGCTTCGAGCCTGGCACAGTGGCCGCGGCGCATGAGGCGGGAGCCACCCACACGCCCTGCCCGGACGCGGAACCTGCCGCGCAGCGGTGCCCCGCCAGCCCGCCCAGCCCCTCCCTGTCCGACCTGTGCTTGGAGCTCCTGGCCTCCCCGCCCAGCCCCCCTCCCGAGGGCATGCAAGGCTGCCTGCTGACGCTAGACCTGGAGGCTGGGGGTTGGGGGTCATGGCAACCCGGTGCCACCCTTGGCCCTGCCGACCTTGCGCTGGGGAGGCCTGGACAGCATCGCCAGGACACACCACTGTCCCCCTTTTCGTCCAGCTTGCGCGGCCTTCCCACCCTCTGTCCTGGTGAGATGGGTGGATCCTTGTGCTTTTGGGTGCCTGGGGCGGATGAGACTCGAGCCCCTCAGGGGGGGTGGGGACATTCAACCTCGTCTGTCTCGCTGCTGAGCAGCGCAGGACAACAGCACACAGGGGGTCAGATACATTGGCGCTGGGGAGGGGCCATGTGTGCACCAAAAGGTGGTTGTTGCGTGAGACGCCGACCGTACAGGGCAGGGGCTGAGCGGCAAGTCACCAGGTCAATAATACATTTGCTCCCAATGCAGACATGCCCGAACTTGGACTGTGATGGAGCGCGTGAAGATCAACCTACCAGGCAGCACCCCACTTGGCCAGCGTGCAAGGTCTTTCTCGCCCGATAGCACACAAACGAACGACTGGAGCACTGCTGGGTATGGCAGCGCCATCAAACCCTGATAATACAATTTCTTCTCCTTGCACGGACCCGCCCTTGTGCTCCTCGCTGTGCAATCGATACTCAGTCGTGCCCTTACAACATCGTGAGATCCATGGCAAACACACACACTGCCCCAAAATGCATGCAATTCACAATGTGCAAAATCCCTTGTACCGAAACAACACCCATCCCTCTAGGCCCAAAACTTGGGCTTGCGCTTGGGCTGGAGGTCGGCGACGTCCAGATCGCTGATTTTGGCCTGCAAACACAAGGGTTGAGATCTGAGCGTCCTGAACTTCAGTTTGACTGTAGTTCAGCCATGATGTCTCTAAAACATGCTCTCTCGTTAGGATGCATTTGCCCTTTCCTTCTCTAAAAATGCCCATCATGCCCTCTGCCCACTCTATGCGCAGCATTCAACAGCTTGCAACCACCACCGCCTGCCCAGACGATTCAAAGCCCAGGATGCAGGGTCCACTCACCGCCATGATGAAGTCGTTCTCTGTCAAGCCGTTGGCAGAGTGGGTCGTCAGCTCCGCCGTAACGCGGTTGTAGCCCACCAGGTGGAGGTCGGGGTGGTGGCCCTCGGCTTCTGCCACCGCGGCCACCCTGCTCAAGGGATGACAGGCAGAGAGATACGACGTAGTGAGGGATTGTGCGGCCGGATGAGCTGCACCATCACCAGAGGAAGCACTGCAAACTCTTACGTCTAGCACAGCTGCCACAAAGTCTCTCAAAGGGTCGATAAGGATTCCCTGCTCCTGCTGCGGGACCACAACATCAGTGCCCCTCCACGCACCTCTTGAAGAGCTCCAGCCCAGCCATGAAGTTGCGCACTTTCCACTCCTGAGAGATGCACTTGATGCCCTTGTCGTTGGTTGTCAATCTCCAGCCGGGGCACTGCAAGACATGGATGGGTCTGGAGTGAGTGGCGCTCTTTCAGATCTGGGAACTTGAAAATGAAAAGAGACTGTGTCAAATCTCCCCTGGCCGGCACTTTGCCGGAAGCCATCAGCCGCACTCGCGGGCCTGCAGCGTCCCTACCATAGCCATCCCAGATCTGCCCAGTCATCACCTGATGCCTGAGCTTCTCGGCCTCGGAGTCGGTCAGGGGCTTGACATCCCCGCCCTCGCAGGCCAGGCACTTCCTGTTCTTCAGTCCAACCAGGGATGCCAGGCCATCCGGGGGCCTGTTGGAGAGACATGAGAGGGTATGTTTGGGTGAGTCACTGAGAACCTTCTGGAGACAATACTCAGGGGCATGGGATCGGAACTCCTGGTTGAAGCATCCCCACTGCAGCTTCTCAGACACCAAGCCCCACATGTGCAGCAGCCCCCGCCCTGTCCAGGTTCTGACAGGCGCCTCCTCACTGCCCACATCGCACTTTATGAGGTGCTCCGTGTTCTCGTTTCCGAAGCTCTTCTCGGTGAAGTTGGTGGCGATCTCACCAGGGAAGGGGTCTCTCGCACCAAAATCCTGCGCATTGGATGCATGCTGGGTGAGTGACAGATGGCATTGCTTGGCACGCCGTGCACCTCTACCCTGACTGTCATGCATAAGCAGGAAGATCACCGGTGTGCTCTTATATCTACAGAACAGACACCAACTCCACTCTGCCACTCACCCCATCAGCGTCTCTAGCTCTGAGCTTCTGGCTGGACATGGAGAACCTTCTGTAAATGAATGACACGCCCAGGCGTCCACAAGACTACGGGAATGGGAGGAAACATTCTAATTTGGAATCACATGCGAGTCCTTCTATTCAGTATAGCAATCAAGTCCATGCAATACACCAGGCCCCGGAGTAAGAAGAGCCGATGACATGCCAACCCATACTTCCCATCGCCCCAACCCACCAGGGACACCAGTGGCCGTGGAGCACAAGGCAGCCCTGCAGCACGCATGCATGGGGGGGAATGTAATACAGATATTACAGTTCCGGCACTCAGCAGCATGTCAGCCCTCCCCAGGCTCACCGCGCGTCGTGGCGCCAGAAGCGAGCATGTTCTTAGCCTGACCCCCGAGTCCAGTCACGCCCACCACAGCGACTGCCAGTCCTTTACCACGCACGACTCTTCCTGAGACCAATGATAGCATTATTAAGGGTATCCATATGCTCTTTCCCAACTTGTGCGGCAATCGGGGAGCGGGTGCCGCGGCATCGCTGAGTCTGATCATTGCTGGGAGCGGCACGGTACCGCCGCGGGACCCCCCACCCTATCCGCAAACTCTGCCCTCTCTGGTCGGCAATGCGTCCCTCCGATGCCTTGCAGGTGGCTCGGCATCTTTGACCGAGAAGGTTCAAGTGCTTTGAAACAAGTCCAGGATATATCTTTCCTTCTCGTCGGGCGTCGGTGCTAGTCGCGGGGAGCAGCATGAGGCCAGTCACGGCTTTCACCACGACTCGGCCCAACATCTGTCGCCTGACTCAGAGCAGGAGTGTGACGGTGACTAGACCCGTTTATGCTCAGGCGCCTCTGCGGGTGTCTGCCCTGCAGACGTCCTTCTTGAGTCCCAGCACCGCCCTCCGTGGCTTCAGCGCAACCTTCACCAGTGAGTCCCGGCGGGGCCATGCGGAGGAATGTGATGCTTGCAAGTGATGCAACACTGGGCAACTTTCGGAGTCGCAATGCACTTGGCCGCTGCGGAAGCCTGGAGGCCCTGTGAGCATGTCCCTCATCCCCACACCATGATGCAGACCTGGTCATCAACCCAGTGAAGCGGGCGCTGTCTGGCATGCGCTGGCCGCTCTTGGTCGAGGCCAACAACAAGAAGGGCCTCGGAAACACGCTGCATGGCAGCCGGAGGTAGGGTGTGGGGTGCAGCTGGCCGGATCATGTCGTCGGACTGCCGCTTGTGGGGAGATGGAGCGTCCACCAGGTGGCCCTGACACGCCACACCCTCCTGGCCATGCACAGGAAACGGGCGCGTGTGTCTGGATTCAGGACCCGCATGGCAACCACGGCGGGGCGCAAGGTGTTGGCCAAGCGGCGCCTGAAGGGGCGCAAGGTCCTCTGCCCCGGCGGGCGCCCCACCCGCAAGTGATGCAGCGATGCCGCCGTGCCCCGGCGAGCATTCGTTTGTTACAGCTTCCTCGATCTGGGTGTGAGCGTGAGGCGTGCATGTGCACAGTCCCGAGCACAGTGGCAACACGCAGTGGTGGGGCTTGTGTACTGTGGGCACCCACGAGGGACCAGCAGGGGAGCATCGCTGCCTGGCAAGCCATCGTTCATAGATGAGAAGGAGGTGGCATACCGGTGGAGCTCCATGGCCTCTCACTTGCAATCCATTCAGAAAAGGGCGGGGATCGGGGTGGGTGGGCGCGCGCCACCGCACCTGGGAGGCCGCCAGCCTGCGGCGCCAGGCGCTCCTCGATCCGCTGCCTGCCTCTCTCCCCCGGACCCGCCCCTCGTTCAAGCACAGCCTCAGAGCCGCGCCGGGGTGTGGCGCAGGCGGAGGGGCGGGTCGAAGGCGGCGGCCAGCACCTCCTCCATCCGCTGGCAGCCCAGGACCTGCATGTCCTCGCGCACCGAAGCCGGCAGGTCATCCCGCACGTCCCGCAGGTTGCGCACGGGCACCAGCGCGCGGCGCACGCCCGCGGCATGCGCGGCCAGCAGCTTCTCCTTGACCCCGCCCACCGGCAGCACCAGGCCGCGCAGCGTCAGCTCCCCCGTCATCGCCACGTCGGCGCGCACGGTGCGCCCCGCGAATAGGCTGACGAGGGCCACGGCCAGCGTGACCCCGGCGCTGGGGCCGTCCTTGGGCACCGCGCCGGCGGGCAGGTGCACGTGGACGTCCCAGCACGCCACGGGCGAGGCAGGGGCGTCGCGGTGCGAGCCGGCACCGGCAGGCCCCGGGATGCCGCCGTCGCTGCTCCGGGCTCCAGCCTCCCCGCCGCCATCGCCGGCGCGGGGCGCCCGCCCCGCGCCGTCGCGGTCGTCCTCCAGGCCCAGGGCGCCGGCGTGGGCGCGGACCCAGGACAGCGCGATCCTGGCGCTCTCCCCCAGCACCTCCCCCAGCTGGCCCGTGAGGGTCAGCGTGCCGCTGCGCCCCGCCCGCCCGCGCCCCACTGCGATGCACTCGATGTACTGCACCGCGCCGCCCGCGGCGGTCCACACCAGCCCCGCCACCGCGCCCGGCCCGGTCACGCGCTCCGCGGCGTCGGCGCCGTCGAAGCGCCGTGAGCGCAGCGCGGCCTCGATCAGCGCGGGGGTGACCAGCAGGGGCCCGTCGCGCCGGGGGGCGCGGCGCATGGGACCCCGGCGCCACGGCGGCGGGGCCAGCGCCGCGGCGGGGTCGGCGGCGGGGGAGAGGCGCAGCCCGGCGATGGCGCGCAGGTCGCCGTCGACGGAGGGCGTGGGCGCCACGCTCGGCGGGCTGGGCGCCGACCTGCGCCGCGCCTGCGCCACGCCCCCGGGAGGCGCTGCCCGGGGCGAGGCCTCGGCGCCCCGCCCGGGCCCCACCAGGCGCGAGAACCAGCCGAGGCCGGGCGAGGCCCCCGCCCGGCTGGATGGAGGCGGTGCAGCGGCGGCTCGCTGCGGCGGCAGGGGGTGCGAGAGCAGGCCCAACATGCTCGCCAGGTCAGCCTCGCCGCAGGCGGCGGCGGCGGGGGAGTGCACGAGCTCGGCGCCGCATCCAGCCCCGGTGCATGCACGAGCGCCGGCGCGGCAGGGCTCCCTGCAACGCGAGGCGCCCGCTGCACGACTCCGACACCCGCCGCGTCCGGCCCGGGGGCCCCCGCCGCGCCCAGGCCGCCCAGCGCGTCGGGCGTCGCCGGGTCCGCGCCCTGCCCGCGCGCTTCCGGGGCCTCCGGGGTGGGCTCCGCCGCACCCTCGCCGGTGGCGACGAGGTCGACGGCCACGTGGCGGCAGACGGCGGCGATGGCGCGCGCCAGCGAGCGCACCCCCGCCTCGCGCGTGTACCCCTCCACCAGCAGGCGCAGGCTGTCGGCGGGGAAGGCCAGGTCGGCGTGGGTCATGCCGTGGTCGGCCAGCACGCGCGGGACCAGGTGCCGCTCCGCGATGGCCATCTGGCGATGGGAGGGAGGGAGGGAGGGAGGGAGGAGTGAGTGCCGGGAGGCAGCGGGGTGACTGGGGTGGTCCTGGACCGGCATTTGGGAGCGATCGGAGGCATGCAGGAGTCTGGCGGCACCCCTTTCCCAAACACCCCGCCCCGCCCCCTGGTCCTTCCACCCCCTCCAATGCCGCCTCGCCTTCTCCTCCAGGGTGTACCCCGGCAGGTGGATGACCTCCATGCGGTCCAGGAGCGGCTCGGGGATGTCGGCCGCGCGGTTGGCGGTGGCCAGGAAGAGGACGGCGGAGAGGTCGAAGGGCAGGCCCAGGTAGGTGTCCACGAACGCGGCGTTCTGCTCCGGGTCCAGCACCTCCAGCAGCGCGGCGGCGGGGTCGCCGCGCGAATCGCGCCCCATCTTGTCGACCTCGTCGAGCAGGAGCACGGCGTCGCGCGCGCCCGCGCGGCGCAGGCCCTGCAGCACGCGCCCGGGCATGGCGCCCACGTAGGTCCGGCGGTGGCCGCGCACCTCGGCCTCGTCGCGCACGCCGCCCAGCGAGATGCGGTGCAGCGGGCGGCGCAGGCAGGCCGCCACCGAGGCGGCCAGGCTGGTCTTGCCCACGCCGGGCGGGCCCACCAGGCACAGCACGGGGGCGCGCGCGTCCCAGCCGCGCAGCCGCTGCACCGCCACATACTGCACGATGCGCGCCTTGACGGAGTCCAGCCCGCTGTGCGCCGCGTCCAGCGCCGCACGCACCGACGCCAGCGTGGGGTCGGGCGGGAGGGCGTCGGGGGACGGCGGAGGGGGAGTGGGCGAGGGGCGGTGTGGGGATGGCGTGGGCGTGGCGCCGGGCTGGCGGGGGGGCGACGCGGGCGAGGGCGAGGTCTTCACCCCCCCGCCCGCCGCCTCGCCAGGCACCCGCGCTGCGCCGCCGGACCCACCGGCCCGCTTCTCGAGCTGCCAGGACCAACGGTCCCAGGGCAGGTCGGCCAGGGTCTCCAGGTAGGTCAGGCCCATGGCGTAGGCCGGGGAGTGGTCGGCGCCGCGGGCCAGGCGCTTGGCCTCGCGCCGCGCGGCCGCCAGCACGGCCGGCGGCGGCCGCGCGGCGGCCAGCCGTGCCAGCACCACCTGCACCTCGTCCTCCGGCTCGCCCTCCGCCGGGTCCTGGCCCTGCTCGACCGCCCCGCCCCGCGGCGCAGGCACCGGCACCAGCGCCGTGCCCGGCCGGGCGCCGGCGCCCTCCAGCACGGCCAGCAGGCGGTCCAGCATGGCACCCACGAGGCGCATGCGCGCCGCCAGGCCCAGCGTGCCCAGCAGCAAGAGGCGGTCGGCGCGCGTGCGCGCCGCCAGCGACCCCAGCACGTCCGCCATGCGCTCGCGCCCGCCGGCGCGCAGCATGCCGGCGATGCGCCGCGCCGCCTCGGCGCCGCGCGCCGGGCCCTGCAGCCGCACGCTCAGCCGCCGCGCCTGGGTCAGCAGGGAGCGGGCCAGGGCCTCCTCCTCCGCGCTGTCTTCGTTGGCGAGGGGCGCGCCGCCGAAGTGGTCCAGCTGCGCGACGCGGGCAAAGTAAGGGCCGTGCGCCGGGTCGGCGGTGGTCACGTCGCCGACCCGCACGCGGCTCTGCCCCTCCAGGCTCAGGGTCCAGACGCCAGACTGCGCAGAGGTGGAGGAGGACGTTGAGGTAGAGGGTAAGGCATGCTTGCTCCTCGGGTAGGTGTCTGCTTTACGGCAACCCAGGCACATGACACGTTGACCCAAGGGGAATAGCCTCCACCAATGGACCTCCAGCCGTCTGGTCCAGGCGTATTCTCCTAGATCCCATGAGCTCAATAACCAATAAAACTAGACGAGTACTCAGACAGACACTATTCCCCACCCTGGCCGGGGGCGGTTCCGAAACATAGACCCACTGGGGTTCCCATGGAGGAGAAACAACATGCCCGGAAAGCCCCCTCTCCCTCCCTTCCCTGCTTTCGAAATCGAATACCTTGGCGCTTTTGTGCAGCTGCACGACTTTCGCTGCGGTGCCGGTGTGGAACAGGCGGTCATGGTCCAGGGGCTGGTCCCCCTCGCTGTCCGCTGGGCCATGGTCCTCCCCGTTGTCGGGGGAGTAGGGCACAGCGGCCACCATCACGTCTCGGCCCTGTTCATGCACCAAGTGCTTGATGAGATGGCTGTTGCCTTGCACGGCCACAGTGAGCATGCCCCCGGGCAGGAGAACATGGGTGGAGAGAGGCAGCAGGGGAAGGGTGCGCTCCTGGCCCTCCTGGCCAGGTTTGCCTCGCTTCATTGCGAAGGCTCGCACTGGAGCACGCAGCAGAGCGGAATAAAATCGAGCTTCCAGGGGAAGCAGGATGTGCCCGTATGTCTTGACCGGTGTTGGAAATGGCCGTGTCAGCGTTTCGGAAAAACAGGGTTCTGGTCGGAAAACAGATCTGAGGGCGCGTACACATCCGCATGAAGAGCGTGTGATCAGGGTGACCCATCCCACACATGGGTTGGTTGTACACCGCAGCAATAGTTGCCTGTGAATAAACCAGCTTGAGAGTGCCCGTAGACACCACTGGAGGTCCCGTGGGGACGGCCCCATGTCGAGGCGGGAGCTTCAGTTCCTGGATGCACAGGATGAGGACGATGCCTCCTCCTCCCAGTCTGGATCTCCTTCAGCATCCGAGGATGAAACTGGGTACCCCAGCAGCGACGACGACAGCCCTGCGGTGTGCAGCGACCGACCGGGACCGAGTGCCGCCCCCCAGCCCGTCACACCCCCGCTCCAGGCCGGGAGAAAGATCTCCATTAAGCTGGGAGGAACCTCCAGCGAGCTCACATGCCACGTGCGTGGTGTGTGGTGTGAAGGGCGGCCTGCCCTGGGAAACGTGTAGTCAGTGTGGCTCACCCAGGGTGCCTCGCCCTGCACACACAGGTCTGTGGAAAGAAGGGCCATTGTGCTGGCTTCATCGGCGCCCGCTACTTCGACTGCCCCAACAAGCCCTGCTACCTGTGCGGGCAGAGCGGTCATAGCACCATGACCTGTCCCTTCCGGATAGATCCCGGTCACGGCTGCAGCGCCGCCCCTGGATCCAACCCCACAGACGGGGTTCAGTGGGAGGTGCTCCGGCGGGAGCAGGGCGCGGCGGGCGCCGCCGCCCCGGGCTTGCCGCCTCAGCGCAAGCGCTGGCAGGTGGAGAGCGCGGTGCTCCGCCTGCATGACCGCCGTGTGGTGTGCCTGGAATTCCATCCGCGCAACCAGAACATCGTCCTGTCGGGGTCCAAGGGCGGGCGCATCGCGGTCTGGGACATGGAGAAGGTGACGAGTGCGTGCTTGAGGGGTGGGCTGCCAAGGAAGAGAGCGATTGAAGACTGTGGTGCGCATCAGGCCTGCGTACTCCCAGTGGTTGTATGGCCAATCTTGTGTCAAGGTGCGTGCGCATGCCTGCCACTCCCTTCAGCTCAGGCAGCTTCGTCCTCCCCGCAGGTGTATGAGCGCACTGTCTACCGCTCCATCAACTTCTGGCTCACGAGTGCTCTGAAATTTGCGCCAGGCAGCGATGGATTGGCCTGTGCCACCTGTAGCTACGACAGCACCGTCAAGGTGCGTGCATGCATGGATGGTACTGGGGGGATCATCCTGTAGCTCCAAGCTGAGGTACTGGGTAGGATTTTGTATCGAAGTGAACAGGGCGAGCACAGTTGGCACACCCTTGCAAGATCGCCTGCAGTGCTGCATACGATATTCCCCTCGCTCCACGTGTCTGTGCATTACAGATCTTTGATGTTGAGACGGGAGCAGCAACCACACTGCACACTGCCACCCCACGGGAGTGGAGGGGTCCTGTAGAGGAGGATGGGAGCTGGATTACCCAGATGGCCATGGACGTCATGCAGGGTGAGCATCACATCTCGGGAGTGGGAGGTACAAGGGTTGGGAGTTGAGATAATCCTGTGGAGGTGCCGGGGTTCAATCGTTGATGGCATGGTGCCTGACCGGCCCCACCACCCCACCACATTCATGCCATGCGGTCTTTGCAGGTGGGATTGTAGTGGCCGGGGACAATAAGGGCATGCTCTACTTCTGCGACCCGCGGCACTCCTCGGCCTTTGCGACCATGCAGGCCCACAAGAAGGGCACCAAGGTGCAACTGGAGCGGGTGTGATATCGTTTGTTGCTTGCACGGACTATGAGGCTGTCTGACAGTGGCCCTTTGATGTTTGGAAAGTCCCTCCTGCACCCCACATGCGAATGCTCTTGGCCTGCATTCTCACCCCCCACATCCACATGCCCCTCGCTGTCCACTAGGTCCAGAGCGTGGCTGGGAACCCCGTGGACGCCAACCTCCTGCTCACGGCAGGGAACGACTATGCTGCTCGCCTGCTTGACCTGAGGGTGCTGGGAGGAAAGCAGGAAGCGGGGGCCGAGGTGCCCCGTGCTGAGCTGGCGTCGCTGCAGCACAGCAAGGTGATCAATGCCGCGTATTTCAGCCCCATCACGGGCCGCAAGATTCTCACCACCAGCCAGGACAACCGACTCAGAGTGTGGGACTATGTGTATACCTCGGATCAGGTACGAGAAAGGTGGACACTCGAGGGGGGCAGGGGTCTGGAACTCAAGAGGGAGGGGCTGGCCCGCGCACCTGGAGGTGGAGACCAAGTTTGCGGGCAAAGGTGTACTTTGTCATTGCGTGGCTCCTGCTATGTGCCATTCACAGTCTGCCTGGGCAGCCAAGGATGCACTCCTCTTGGGGATGGACATCGTCAGGCTGCATTCCTGCAGCATGTCAGGCTGCATCCTGCATCTCCCTTGCAGGAGCCGGACCGAATGATTGTGCACAGTAATAACTTCAACCGCTACTTGACGCCCTTCCGGGCAGAGTGGGACCCCAAGGATCTCACGGAAAGGCTCATCGTGTGCGGCAGGTCGGTTTGTCAGACAGGGGATGGGTTGTACGCCTTGAGGATCAAGTCTGGGACCAGACCTGGAGTGTGTGATCCGTAACAGGACAGTAGCGGTGCAGTGCTGCACAAAGCTGAGGGGCATGGGTGCACGTGGGCATGCACCCACCCAGACAGCATGCAAGCCCATCTCCCTGACACCAAAATCACTCGTCTTCACTCTGTTTCAGATACATATCGGAGGACTTTGGGGGCGTGGCTCTGCATCCAGTGGATCTCCTGGATGCGTCCACTGGTGAACTGGTATCTGAACTGGTCGACCCAAATCTCACCACCATCTCTCCAGTGAACAAGCTGCACCCCAACCAGGAATTGATCGTCAGTGGGAACAGCCGATCACTCTTTGTGTGGAGGCCCGCCCCAGGTGAGGGAACGGCGTGGAGGATGCTGCATCAAGCCGTGTCATGCATGGCAAGCATCATGCACAAATGAGAAGGGGTAGCGTCATCTGATCACTGTGTGCTCGCAATGGTGCATGGACTACAGCCGAGTACACATGCTCTTCAAGCACTCTGCATGTACCATCACCCATTCTACAGATGGTGAGCTCGTGCGAGATATTGGGCTGACAGCTTCCAACAGCATATCAGACCAGCTAAGCTTGGCAGCCGCTGCCGGGTACACCTTCTTTGACGCTGACGAGAGCGAGACACCCAAGAAGAAGGCCAAATTTGCGACAGGAGCTCCAAAAACAGATGACGCCGGCGAGAGCACTAAGAAGAAGCCTCCACGCAAGCGGAAAAAGGACGAGGAGGGGCCTTGAATTTAGGCTGAATGCAATCTCCTTTAAGAGTCAATTTGACATCATCTTCAGGCGCGATGTGACACATAGGGAATCTCTTGCTAGGCAGCCGAATGGCCCTTCTACCTTGTGAGGAGGTTTGTCGGGCCATGACAAATATGTAATTTAAAGAGGGCTTCACCTCAAACCCTTCCTTGTCATCGCTTAACTAGAGCATAAGCACTCTGGAAGAGACTCAAGATTGTCACATGGGAGAGCGTCAGGGTGAGAAAGTGCATAAAACGAACACACAGGGAGTTTCTTACCGACTTCGTTTCTTCTTCTTCTTCTTCTCACGCTTCTCTATTCTCTTTTTATACTTGGAAGACTTTCCCCTCGATCTGCGGTCTGTCTTCCTTGCTTTCCTGTTCTCACTGCTGGAAGGGCTGTCGCTTGGGATGCGGCTCCGCGTAGGCGACATGCCAAGGAACGAACCCCCAACGTCTTTGCCTTGCGAGCACTCCTCAGACTTCACGCCAGCAGGTGGAAAGAAAGGACCTCGAACCCTGCGATCCACCAGTGCGATGTCCTCATTCACCCTCTCCCTTGCGTCAGTAGCAGGGAGGGATGGGCCTGCCTCGTCCATCCTTGCACCCATGCCGCCCCTCCCTCTGCAATGTGGGGAAAGCCGGAGAAAGGAAGGACTGGAGGTCAGCTGCCATTATGAGATGGGCGGCCACCATCAACCACTCTGACCCACCGGTGCACCTCTTGCCCTAACATTGTCTCGTCTCAGTAAACTCGCCCAGGAATTGCCGATGCTGCTCACCTGACCCTATGGCTGGGCTGCGGAACGTCATCAACAGGCATTCTCCTGGGCACACCGGAGTCCCAAGCGCTCGTCTCCGTGACTGCTGCCAGCGCTGCGGCGGAACTGGGATGCGCCTGGCCCCCCTGCTGAGGATGTTCTGCTTTGCCTTCACTGCTCTGGCGATGGTGCATGTGCCTCGCCCACATCTCCTGCTCCTGAGCTCGTTTGTTGGCTGTTGGGGTGTTGTCAGATGGCAGGGCTTGAAGGTATCAGCATTGCCAGCAGATCACGATCCACGCTCTCGATCTTCACTGGTGCAAGCATGCACACCTTGGAATTGCGCCTGTATCCAACCCCCATATGTAAGGGAATACACGCACACACTCACCATGTTCCACACTCCGCAGAGTGGTGTGCAGGAATCTTGTATTAGGTTTCTCCCTCTGGACGGGTCTCTGAACATAGGCGCTCACCCCGGCATCTGCAGGACAAGGTGGGTAAATTTGCAAGGGTTTTTAGATGACGTTAATACGAACAGACTGTGCTGGAGATCATGAGGCGATTCTGCCCGGCACATGCACTCAGACCTTGAGCATTGCGTCGGAGTTGCTCGGCGTCCCGCAGGATGAGGGCAGCTAATTCAGAGGTTGTGTGGGCCATGATGGGTGCACTCTCTGTAAATCCTCATAAGACTGCCGAGCTGATGCTTGTGAGCATCGAGTAGTGGCCACCCGTCGCGGGTGGATTGCGGATCACTTCTGAAAGGCCCTTGGTGGCAATAATTTTCTCTAGATTGTCCAATGCCGATGCAAGCCTCTTTACTATCATTAAGTTGTATCCCGTTGGACGAGACCCGCAGATTCTAAGGACGCTGTTGCATGCAAGACACATACACGATCACCCCTTCGTGGCTTTCGAATTCCATGCAGGGCAGCGCGCTAAAGTTATGCGTCGGCAAATACAGATCCGCATCGACTCATCGACCCTCGAAGACCGTTCTACCAAGAAGATACCAGCGATATTTACCACCAGTACACATCTGCACGAGATCGTCTCATCCCCTTGCAGCAAAGGCGGAGAGGGATGGTGGATCCCAAACCCCGAAGGCGCATTGTGCCGATTCAGATCGCTGCATCGCCCACAATCGTATCGAATCAGGCAACTGTAGATGATGAAGCCCATGTAGAGGAGGTCTGTCCCGGAGGGGCAGACCTGCAGGCACAGGCAGAGTATGCTGCCGCCAATCTGGGCGCCGATCGTAAGCTGTACGTGGATCTCTCCGGCCTGGAGCCATCCAAGCCCATGGTGGACTGGAAGGAGGTGGGTGACTCGATTTATCAGAGGAAAATGTGTGAATGGGGGAAGCGGGGCCTGTGTGGTGTTGGCAACTCAATGCATCTCTTTGTCTCTCGGCACTGCTGCAATCCTGCTGTGCCTCCAAAATACAATGCTTCTGAACTCTCCGCCATCCCTACAGCTTCTCAAGGCTCGAGGGAGTTCCAACGGCCCAGACAAGCAGATCGCTGCACGGGACGAGCAAGAGGCGAAGAGTAGCCTGGCTGCATCCGACGAGGTGAGTCGTCATTGCTGATCTGGGGGTTCATGATGCTGCCATTGGAAGGAGGGCCAGGATAAAAGCTGACAATTTCGAGTGTAAAATCGGCTGCATGGATCTCTGAACCCTCTTGACATTAAGTGGGCCAGCAATCGATCGGTGTTCACTCCTTCATACAGATGTCCAACATTCGCCAGCTGACTGGGTTGGCAAGAGTGATAGCTCGCCTTGAGCAAAAGATTGGGGTGAGTCTGTGCAGAGGAAGAGGAGGCTTCACTCGTTCGTATGCCTCGGCTCCTGCCTGCATGTGGGAGCTGTGGCTGCGTCTGTGCTCCACAAATGCAACCCCCTTCTCCCTGCACAGATGGGGGGAGGCAGCAGCTCAGACAGCGATTCCGGCGAGCCCGATGGGGACGCGATGTCCGATGAGGTGTGTGTGGATGTTGGGCGCTCGCTGGGGATATGTGCAATGCTGAGACCCTGCGGGGCTCTTTCCACCTGCCATGTGTCCCATGGAAGCCAGTGGGCAACTATTCGGCGCTCCCCTCCCATGCCAGGACAATGCGGACGGCGACAATGGCACGGATGGAGGCGGCGCTACAGGAACAGACCTGGAGACCCGCCGCAGGCAGAAGAATGATGACTACGATCACATGGACGAGTTCATCGATGACTCAGGTTTGCTGGGAAGGTTGAATGGGGTACTGATGGCGGGCGTGTTACATATGCAGCGGGGTTGATTGCTGGCTCGAGGCATGCTTGATAACCTTGCAGGAATTTGGTCCATCGAGTCTGGTGTCTGCCAACACAGCAATGGTCATGAAGCCTGCGGGCAACCCTCAATCCTATACCCGCTTGCTCCATCCCTTGCCTGGCGCAGAGTTCATTGAGCTGATGGAGGACAGCGACAGGCGGCGGACCAAATTTCAGGGCTTCTTCATCACGAGGGTGAGGGGTCTGCGGTGGGCCACAACCAGTCCAAACCCCTGGGTTTTGTGTTGCATGGCGCCGACCAGGGACAACATACCTGTGAGCATCCGTCTCAAGGCGCGCTGGAGATGGACACAAGTTCCGGCGGCGCCAAGCCCCCCTCACCTTGTATTTGCTGCGCAGGGCGAGATTGAGCGCCTGGACAGCCCGCCTGCCGCGCCACAGGAGAAGGATAAGAAGAAGCGGAAGGCGACGGATGCCGTGGTTTCTGGTGCAGTTGCACCTGCTCCGCCGCCAAAGCCGGTCAAGGTGAGGCGAGGACAGACGGCGTGTGGAGCTAGGACCAGAGTCTCAAATCCCCGCCTCTTGTGAGGCATGCATGGCCCTTTGGAAGAATGAATTTAGGATTCACCTTCCACAACCCCTGACTTTCCACTCCAATACGTCAGGCAAGCAAGGGGACTGCAGCGGATGGCTCTGGCGGCGCAAAGTCTGCGGCAGTCAAGCCCGCGTCTGACGCAGGCCAAGCCTCGCCAAGGAAGAAGAAGCGGAAGAAGGTGGATGCGACGTCAGGTGTTGAAGGGCAGAATGCGAGCGTTTCTGCACCCGCCCCGCCCCAACAGCCAGCGCCCTTGAGCATCGCACAGTTGGCAGCCCGCGCCGGGGCTGGCGGGGCGGCTGGGCCCGACGCAGGGGCAGCTTCTCAAAGTGCGCAGGTGGGCGCCCGCGCCGCCTCGCCTGGCCGGGCGGCAGGCGCAGTCGCTGCTCCGGCAGCGCCGCAGACCGCGTCTGTGACCGTACCTGCGATTGTGCCGGCGGCCTTGCCCGCGGCTGCGGCGCAGCCTGGGCTACCGCCAGTGCATAACGCAGCCGGACAGCTTCCCGGCGAGGAACGCCTGAAGGCCGAGCTGGCGGAGTTGGGGCAGTATCTGGCAACTGCCTTGGCCCCCGCCCCACCCCCCGCCGCGACCCCCGAGGAGCAGAAGGAAGCGGAGGCGGCTGCCTGGAAGCTGCTGCCCACGGCCCTGCGCCAGCGCGTGTACGCGAGCCTGCGCCTGGTCCTGCGCGACACCGACCTCAACAGCGCGATGGGCAAGGCGTGGCTGGCCCAGGTGCACGCCGCCTTCCCGTCTGGCCGTCTCACACTGGCGGGCGTGCGCCGGATCTACGCGCAGCAGCGCAAGCGCGAGACAAACCGCGCCGCCGCCAGGGACAAGGCGGCGGCCGCCGGCGCGGCCGCCGGCGCGGGCCCCACGTCGCCCCTGCTCGCGTCGCTGAGCCAGCGCCGGGGACAGGAGGCGGGCACGGCTACCCCGCAGCGGCCCGCTTCGGGGCCCGGCGCGGCGCCCGAGGTCGGGGCGGTGTCAGGCGGGGGCTTGACGCCGCAGCGCTCCCCCAGCGCAGAAGCCCAGGCCTGGGTGGAGAGGGCGCTGGCACGAGGGCAGGCGCGTGTGTCGCCACCACCGCCGCCCGGGCGGCAGGGCGCAGGGAAGCTGGCGAGCGCGCTGCCAGGCGGATCGGGGGCCGCGGTGCCCTGTGTGCTCGCTGCCGCCGCGCCCGCGCTCCCGGCGGCGGTGGTCGCGCAGGCAGGACAGGCAATGGAGCGCATTGTTGGGCCTGGGCCTGGGCTGGCGAATGATCAAACGCCAGGAGTGGCTGAAAACATGGCCCCGCCGCCTGCGCAGCAGCGAGAGATCGCCGACGGCGGCCTCATCCCCACAGGCATGCCGGGGTCGGAAGGGCCTGGGGCTCCCATTCCTGAAAGCGTTCTGGAGGAGGCAGGCCTGGCACCGGTCATGGGCGACGAGGAGATCCTGGTGAGGAGGGCTGGCTGGTGCTTGAGCGGGGCCAGGGCCCGCAGAGTCGGGCCCTGCTGGGCCCCTCATGCGCTGGCCCTGCTGCAAGGGGCCACGAGTGCAGCTCACGCCCGAGCACTCCACCGTCGAAACCGCAACTCCCCCGGTCCACCAAAACGCAGTCGGCGGCCGCCACCCAGGGCAGCTGCGACGCCGCGGCGCTGTCGTTCGCGCTTTCCTCCACGCGCGGCTCCCTGTACGGGCGGGCGCTGACCCGGGTGCTGGCCCTGGCCGGGCCGCGCGGCGCCTCCACGGCCGAGGCGGCGGGCGGGGGGTGGAGCTGCGCCTGCTCTCCCCCTCGCGCATGGCGCCGGAGCAGCGCAGCGCCACCGTGGCCGGGCTGGGAAGGGCCAGCGCCAAGGAGCACGTCGCGCATGTCGGCGGCTATCGCTACGCGCTCAAGGCCTTTGCCGGCGTGGTGGACCAGCCCAAGCCCCAGAAGGCCGGCGGGGCAGGGGCGGCGTCCAAGGGCCCGGCCCCGGGGCCTGCATGAGGAGGCCGGTGCTTTGGCCGGGGGGGGACTGAGGTGGGACCCTGCGGTCTCTAGGAGTGCCCTGGTCTGTGCGTATTCGTGTTGCGCGGCGATGCGAGTCCATTCCTGCTGTGTGATGTGAAGAATATTTGCACCCATTTGCCTGTCCGCAATCCTGGCTGGAGGCCGAGGCGGACACAATCCTCCGAGTTTGTACAGGAGAGGTCCAACAACGGACCCCGAGGTGAACGTAGCTCACAGAGCGCAGCGCCCAGGAACAGAATTACACCATGTCGGTCTCTCCAATAGGGTTACTCAGTACCAGGAGCTGCTCCGGTCCTGCTCCCCCGCCGCCACCTCGGGGTCCTCCTCCTCCTGCTTTCCGCCCAGCGCCACCACCTCATCCGCAAAGGCCTGCAGGGCGCGGTTGGTCCTGCCGCCGAGGAGCACGCTGCCGTCCTCGGTCGCCACGCCCCAGAGCTGGGAGTGGGACAGGTAGGACACCACCACCGTAATGCACAGGCCTGGAACAGCGGTGGGGTGAGGTGGAGATTCGGTCAAGGGGCTGGACTGACGGGGCCGGGGGGGGGATCACGAGATTGAGTGGATGGCTCAGCATGAATCTAGAATTGGTGCGGAGGATTCTGTGGTGAGGGCAGTCAGCCACTGCACGGCTTCATCTTCCTCGGGTCATTGCACCCACATGGCCCCGGGCAGGACCGAAGAACCTGACCCACAACAAGAGCTTTGTTATCGTCGCGAACCCTTACTCACCGAGGAAGCCAGCGTACACCAAGGGGACCCCGGGGTCAATCTTCAGCTGCATGCCGCTGGAGGGCGTGATGGCGCCGATGCGGAGCTCCACTCCCTCCACCGTGATGGGGAGGTTTGACCCCGGGCGCCTCACCCCCACAAAGGCCCCCTTGCCGTCGTACAGCACCACCGTCTGGAGATCCCGCGCCAGCAGGGAGATGCCGCGCGGGTTTGATCCCGGCGCGCCGTCCTCCGCGGGCAGGCCCAGCGTGGACAGGGGCAGGAAGGTGCCGAACAGCTTGCTTTCGGGGCTCTCCCCCGCCAGCTGGGCCATGGGAAGAGACAGTTGGACCGGCTGCCGCGGGGTATTGGGTACTGGCTTTCCCTGGCCCTCCGAGACACCGGCTTCATCAGGTGGCGTTCGAGAAAGAGCGGTGCCCGTCTGTGGTCCCAAGGCAGCGTCGCTCAGGGGCAGGGCCGACACCCTCACGGCCGCCAGGGCCCAGTCTGTCTGGTAGGCCGTCAGTCCCTTGTACCGAAGCGGCTGGTTCACGCTCACGGTCTGGCGAGCCACCGGCACTCCTTCCTCGAGGACTGAAGAGCAAGGGGTGCAAATAAGGTTGAGATCTCCATGCGCAAGGAGATGGACCAGGGAGGACTTGTAAACAGGCATGGCTAAACATGTAGAGTTGGACACCGCACATAAATCAGGAAGCGGTTGCTTTGCACAGAGTAGAACCCCCCACAGGTCCCCAGGCCCAGCCTCACCTGTGATGCTGGTGACGAACTGGCGAATACTGCCGTCGTCCCGGTAGTCTATCTGGAAGGCGTCAAACTTGAGGTCCGCAGCGTGCGCCGCCGCCTCCCAGGCAAAGGGCGAGGCGGGGTGCAGAAGTTCGCGCACCGGCGAGGCGGCGCCCTCCGGCATCATCACGACCCCCCTCCCACCGCCCCCACCGCGCCGAGGCTGACCCCGGCCAGCACCGCCAGCATGGAGGCATGCACCCCGATGGGCCCAAGCTTCCCCGCCAGCCCTTTGAAGGCGTACAGCGCTACGGGGCTCGCTGCTGGGGGGCCCTGATGCCGTCGGAGCGCCGCCCGCCGCGCCCGCCTGCCGCGCCCCCTCGACGAAGACCTGGTACCCCCGGTCCCGCAACAGCTGACCCACGCTGCGCACGCTGTGCCCCTCCATCTCGGTCACGGCGGGCAGCGCGCGCAGGGCCTCGACGCCGGGCTTGAAGCGCCAGCGCTGCGCGACGCGGGCCTGCGGCCACTGCGTGGTGGTGGTGCAGGCCGTCAGCGAGGCGCCCAGCAGGCCCAGCAGGCCAAGAAAGTAGGGCGCACTATAGATGTGGTCCAGCTGGAGGGGGAGGATGATGGGCCAGGGTAGCCAGACCTGGCCCAGTGGGTAGTGCTCCACGTAGTAGGCGGGGGACTGGCCCTGGTCCACCAGCGTGCCGCAGGCCGACAGCCCCGCGATCACCGCCAGCTCGGCGATGGCCAGGCGCAGGTTGGAGAGCGCACGCAGCGCCACGCGCCAGACGTAGCGCGGTGTGGGGGTGGAGGGCCGCGCGGCGGCGGGGAGCTGCACGCGACGCTGGGCGGAGGGCTCGGACAGGTCCAGCACCCCCGAACCGGGAGCAGGCTCCTCGGTGCCGGAGTTCAACGCCTTGGGTGGAGGTGGCCCTGAGACTGATGGGGAGAAGGGGGGTGGGGAGGAGTTGCAGAGACCCGGGGCGCATGGCTTGTGAGGCTAGAAGGGGACTGCAGACAAATGACAGGGCAGTGGGCATCCCCATGCACAGCTTCAACCCTCGACCCCAGCCACCCCCTCACCACCATGCTGACGATGGCACGATCCCCAGGTACGAGCGAGGACCACATGGTGGATTATGTGCGACGCGAACAGAGTGTTTGGTGGTATCCTACCCCTGCTGCTGCATGTGGTGCCTGCCCCGGCATGGGAAGCAATGGTGCCGGAGAGCACGCTGCTGTGTCCCATGATCATACCATGCCTCCCTACATGGCCATCCAAAGGATCAAATTAAACAAAAATAAGCTCATGTGCTGATAATAGTGCTTGAGTGTATATTGTGACGAAGACCTGGTACCCCCGGTCCCGCAACAGCTGACCCACGCTGCGCACGCTGTGCCCCTCCATCTCGGTCACGGCGGGCAGCGCGCGCAGGGCCTCGACGCCGGGCTTGAAGCGCCAGCGCTGCGCGACGCGGGCCTGCGGCCACTGCGTGGTGGTGGTGCAGGCCGTCAGCGAGGCGCCCAGCAGGCCCAGCAGGCCAAGAAAGTAGGGCGCACTATAGATGTGGTCCAGCTGGAGGGGGAGGATGATGGGCCAGGGTAGCCAGACCTGGCCCAGTGGGTAGTGCTCCACGTAGTAGGCGGGGGACTGGCCCTGGTCCACCAGCGTGCCGCAGGCCGACAGCCCCGCGATCACCGCCAGCTCGGCGATGGCCAGGCGCAGGTTGGAGAGCGCACGCAGCGCCACGCGCCAGACGTAGCGCGGTGTGGGGGTGGAGGGCCGCGCGGCGGCGGGGAGCTGCACGCGACGCTGGGCGGAGGGCTCGGACAGGTCCAGCAACCCCGAACTGGGAGCAGGCTCCTCGGTGCCGGAGTTCAACGCCTTGGGTGGAGGTGGCCCTGAGACTGATGGGGAGAAGGGGGGTGGGGAGGAGTTGCAGAGACCCGGGGCGCATGGCTTGTGAGGCTAGAAGGGGACTGCAGACAAATGACAGGGCAGTGGGCATCCCCATGCACAGCTTCAACCCTCGACCCCAGCCACCCCCTCACCACCATGCTGACGATGGCACGATCCCCAGGTACGAGCGAGGACCACATGGTGGATTATGTGCGACGCGAACAGAGTGTTTGGTGGTATCCTACCCCTGCTGCTGCATGTGGTGCCTGCCCCGGCATGGGAAGCAATGGTGCCGGAGAGCACGCTGCTGTGTCCCATGATCATACCATGCCTCCCTACATGGCCATCCAAAGGATCAAATTAAACAAAAATAAGCTCATGTGCTGATAATAGTGCTTGAGTGTATATTGTCGCACATGTGAAAGTTGCTCGGGAGCCTCACATGGAGCGTAGGGCAGTTCCATGCACGAGCGGCATCGCTATCGGGGGGAACTCCTCCTTTCCACCCCGCTGCGAACTCGACCGTGATTCTGACAGATGGGGACTCGCCCGCAGTACTCCGACGCCTACGCGGAGCCTGGCGGCAATCCGCGACTGGGCACACCGGCCTTTAAATATCTCCAGATCAGCCTGGCCCTGGGATGACAGCGATGCGACGCCTGTGACCGTTCCAGCGATGCAGGGTGCCGAGAGCGCCCGAGCGCAGGCTCCGGTCAGGACCAGGGAGGAGATGCTGCAGGAATGGAGGGAGCAGCGTGCTGTACGCATCTCCGGGAAAGCCGACGTAAAATTGCAGCAATCTTCGGCCCCGGCGCCCTCTGGCGATGCTGGGAAGGAAAACCATGGGACCACCAGACCACCTATGGCGAGTCACAAGGTCACCCAATCCCAGCCGGAGCCCCATTCCGCCCCTTCTCGAGGCGTGAATTCCATCGCGGCCCGGCTGGAGAGTTTGAAGCGGGAGTCCCTGCGGCCCTCCATAGCCCCACCCTCCACTTCCCAGGCGGGGATCCAGTTTGAAGCTGCGGGCCCCGTAGACTCCACCGCGCTGCGTCGCCTGGCGGGGCAGCTCTTCGACGACGAGAGCTGGAAGCAGCTGTACGATAAAGGGATGAACGCGAAGCTGACGCGAAGTAGGGATGGGGCCACCGAGGAGACCAAGATAAAAGAACTTGCAGGTATGATGTTAAGGGGTTGATGGGGAGGATGACTGACCCTGACACTGCATAGGTTATTGTCATCAATATTCCTTTATCGCAATCCATGGAGACCAGAAGATTATCCTCCGCATCCATGCTGCTAACAGACATGGTCAAGCTCTTGCGGAGGGCCCTGAAGGAGCTCCAGGGAAGGACTCAGACCTTCATCGATCAAAGCTGTCGATTTGAGCGAGACATAGGACAGCAGGCAAGGGCATTGATGAGGGTGCCGCGTTTGCGAGGGGGAACCGGGCGACACCCTTAGTGGGGAGACTCTGCACAACACAGCACCAGGATGTGCCATCCACACAGACGGCAATCCTCCCGCCACTGCTCCAACAGGTGGAAGCCGCCAAGCTGTCAAGTGAGTCTGGGGCCATGGCCGCCCACGCCGAACTGGCCAATGCCAGGCGAGAGGCGGCTGCCGCCGCAGCAGCTCACAAGAACGCGCTGGCCGTCTGGAAGGTGCGGAGCTGGCGGTGCGGTCATCCCTGTTTGCTCATCACAGTGCATGCAGATGGTGCCGAGCAGCCAGGGGACCGGGTCGGGTGCGCATGCTGCGCTCTGTCGTCTCCGGAACCAGGATTCCTGGTGACCTATCTCCATACAAACGCACACCATCCCCGCCGCAGGGCGAGCTGCAGGGGCAGCAGGCAGAGGTGGCGCGCCTGCGTCGCGAGTCCGACCGGCTGCAGGCCGAGGTCACCCGGCTGAGCGGCGAGGCGAGGCGGAGCGAGGCCGCCCGCGCCGCGGCGGAAGAGGCGGCCCACGACGCCAAGCGCGCGGCGACGCTGGCAGCGCGAGAGGCTTCTGGCGCCAAGCTCGCCCTGGAGCGCGACTTGGCCTCCGAGCGCGAGGCCTCGGCCGCGGCTCGGCTCGGCGCCGAGGCAGAGCAGGCCGCCGCCAAGGCGGAGGCCGAGCGCCTGGCCGCGCGCCGCGACGCCGCGGAGGCCCGTGCCAAGCTGCTGGAGGGGGAAGTCGCCGGCATGCGCGTGGAGCTGCGTGAGGCGGACGTGAGGCTGCAGGCCACCACCGCCGACTGCGAGGGCGCGCGACGCCAGCTGGCAGAGCACCGCGCGGTGCATGACCGCGTGGTGGCCGACGCCGCCGCCGTGCTCGCCGAGCTCCAGGACTGGCAGGTGAGCGGGGTCGGTTGATGTTTTGGTTGTTATTTGTGGGGTGAGGGGCCTTGCAGGACTTGGACAGTCCATGGGTGGAGCCAGAGAGGGATGGCGTATGCTGAGCACTGTCTCATGCATGTTGCAAATTTGGCGAAAGCCGCCTGAGAGGGTAATGTGACCTAGGCTTAAGGAAAGGGAATAGGCCACTCAATCAAACGCCGGGCTTGGAGTCCCCAGGCACAACCCTGCCTAAACCTTCCTCCCCCACAGACAAAGGCAGCGACGCTGCTTGAGGAGCTGGAGCGGGAGAGGCAGCGGGCGGGCCAGGCAGAGGCCCAGAACGCCGCGACCTCCGCGCAGCTGGCAGAATCCCAGGCATCCGCGGCCGCGCGAGAAGCCCAATTACAGGTACTGGTTGGTTGCGGGTTTGAGCTGTGGATGGTGGAAGCCTGTCCAGTTGCCGGCATGATGCTCGATTGAGACAATAGGGGGAGAAAGGTGCCGTGCTGCAAGCATGACCCCCGTCAGGCTGTGATGTTTCTCTACATCGTCACACTCGGTAGCGCCATACTGCAGGAGGGCCTCGCGGCGGCACTGGAGCGAGCGGCAGCCGCCGAGGCGGCGGGCCGCGCGGCGCGCGAGGCGGCCAGCGCCGCGCAGGCGCGCTGCGACGAGCTCGAGCTGGCGGTCCGGGCCCTGACCAGCGACCTGGAGGGGAGCCGGGCGGAGGGTGCGCAGAGCGCGGCGCGGGCGGAGGGCTTGGCGGGGGATCTGGCCGAGGCGAGGCGCGGCGCCGAGGCGCTGGAGGCCTCGCTGGGCTCGAGTCGCGAGGAGTGTGCGGAGGCGCGGCGGGCCGCCGCCGACGCCTCGGCCCGGCTGCAGCGGCTGGAGGGGGAGCTGGAGGCACTGCAGGAGTGCACGCTAGGCCTGGGGTCGGGGGACCAGGGCGAGATGCTCAGCCGACTGCTGCACCGGGTGGGGGCGCTGGAGGGCGCGCTGCTGGCTTCCGAGACCAGGAGGCGGGCCCTGCACAACACCCTGGTGGAGCTGCGCGGCAACGTGAGTCGGCAGAAGTGCTTGCTGTATTTTATGTTGGGATTGGGAGGGGTGAGGAGGGGTGAGAAACTACTTTGGAGAGGTGGATGCCTTCACAGTGGGCGAGAAGGTTGGCATGCACAGGCAGAGATATTGTTGCCCCACAGCACGTTTGTGCGGTGCTGGGATTGCAGAGTCTCACACCCGATTCCTGCGGCGACCTGGCCCTGCCGCCTCCACCAGTACCCCGACGCCCTGCCGTGTGTGGATGTCCATGTCGTCCCCTCAGGGATGCCTGTTCAATCTGTACATGTGCTTACAGCCATCACACTCAACACCCACCCCCACCAAAGCTTCACCAAACCTCCACACCCCCCACCCAATTTCCATGCCCCAGATCCGCGTGTTCTGCCGCATCCGGCCCCACCCTGCGAGCGTGGTCCGCGTGGCCCCCGACGGCTGCAGTCTGTGCCTGTCCGCCGAGGGGCGGGAGCACACCTTTGCCTTCGACCGCGTCTTCCCGCCGGGTGCGACCCAGGCTGGGGTGTACGAAGGCGTGGCGGAGCTGGTGCAGAGTGCGCTGGACGGCTACAAGGTCTGCCTCTTCTCCTACGGCCAGACGGGGGCGGGGAAGACGCACACCATGCAGGGCGCGGCGGCCGGGGAGGGCGCGGGCGTCGTGCCGCGCGCGGTGCGCCAGATCCTGGCCGCCGCGCGCGCCGCGGCGGACCAGGGCTGGGATTATGCGCTGCAGGCCGCGTTCGTGGAGGTGTACAACGAGACCCTGCGCGACCTGCTGGCCGAGCGGCGCGGCGAGGGCCGGCTGGGGGACGGCGGCATCCTGCACGCGCCCGACGGCGGGCACACGACGGTGACGGGGGCCACACGGCTGACCATCGCCAGCGAGGAGGACGCGGCGCTGCTGGTGGCGCGCGCCGCGGCGGCGCGCAGCGTGGAGGCCACCGCCATGAACGCCGCCTCCTCCCGCTCCCACTCCGTCTTCCTGCTGTACATCACGGGGCGGCACGCCGCCTCCGACACCGCGCTGCACGGCTCGCTCGCCCTGGTGGACCTGGCCGGCAGCGAGCGCCTGGCGCGCAGCGGCGCCGAGGGCGCACGCGCCAAGGAGACCTGCAGCATCAACAAGTCGCTGTCGGCGCTGGGGGACGTGTTCCAGAGCCTGGCCGCCAGAGCCGCCCACGTCCCCTACCGCAACTCCAAGCTCACCTACCTGCTCCAGCCGTGCCTGGGGGGAAGCGGTGAGCGGGCACCATGCGTGGGGTGGGGGAGGGGGGTCTGGGGTGGCGGGAGGGAGGGTACTGCTGATGGGGAAGGGGGGGCGGCTCGAAGGTTTCGAGGCCCAGGGGTTTGTGAGAGGAGGGGCAGGAGAGCTGCCCCTGTATCACCATGGTTGTCTACAGCAGTTGGTGATGCATGCCTTGCCTGAGGAGGGGAGGGCCTGCCATGCACCACTTTTCCAAAGCAAAACCTCCATCCAATGTGCAAGCCTTCTGAGCAGTCCTCCTCACAGTGCCATCCCCCTCCACACCCACAGGCAAGACGCTGATGTTCGTCAACATCAACCCCGAGCCCGAGTCTGCGGGGGAGACGCTCTGCTCCCTGCGCTTTGCCGCCAAAGTGAACTCGGTGGAGACGGCGGCAAAGGGGGGGGCGGCACGCAGCGTCTCCACCCTGTCAGAGGTGAGGAGGAGAGTGGGAGGCACACTGGCGGGCTTTGGTGATACCAGCGGCAAGGCATTGCGCATAGCAACCTTCAAGTGCACATTGTACGGTTCCAATCAACCTCTTGCTCTCTCCCAAAACACAGATGACGGGGAGGCCTTCGCTGGCCATGGGTGAGGGGGACGCAGCACGGGCCACCGCCCTCAAGCGGCGAGCCTCGCCACGCGTCTCCAAGACCAGCGCCAGCCGCGTCGTCAGGCCTCGGTGTCCCTGAGCTGGCCTGGGCCCCTGCCCCTCCTTCCCTTCACGCTGACCTTCTCGAGTGTGTTATTGCATTGCCACCGCAGGTGCATATTTCCCGGGCACATGTAGAGTTCCGACTGACTTTCTAAGGGTTTCGAGGGAGGGCAGGATGGTCTCAGCCAAAGGACGGTGTTCTGCACAAGTCTTTGTGCCATGAGGCCTGGTGATCAGCAGGGTTGGCTGGAGACGCTTCCTGCATGCTCTCCATCGGCACCTCCCTGCACGGAGGCTGGTGTCTCCCCAGAAACGACGCTCAACGATCCTTCCGGGACTCGTCAGGGGCGGCCTGCGGCTGCCCAGAGGCGGCATCCCTGTCCCTGGGATCCACGGCGGGAGGAGTGGAGCTCTCCAGCGTCACCTCCAGGGGAGCGGCCGAGCCCCGCTCGCCCCCACCGTCCTCGACCCCTTCGGCTGCCGAGACACCGGCCCCGGCATGCGGCGCGTCCTCCCCCTCCACCGCGGCCAGTGCCTCGTGCTCCGGCTCCTCCTCGATGGCCTCCGTCATCTCCACCTCCCGCGTGTAGGCCGGCAGCGGGGCCAGGCCGACGGGTGAACGGACCGAGGGCCTGATGCCCGAGTCCTGCCTGCGAACGACCTGCGCGGCGCTGCTCGCGGGCTCCGCGCGCGTGAAGCCGCCCGGCCCGCTCCCGTCCGCCGCGTCGCCGGCGCGCGCCGCACCGCCCTCGTCCTCGGCCAGGAACTTCTTGGCCGAGGCCAGGGTCTGGTGCACGACGCGCTGCAGGGTGGGCCAGAACTTGGCCGCCACGGCGAGCGCCCCAGGCAGCAGCCCGTTGGCCATCTCCCCCTCCACATCCAGCTCCTGCGGATGTGTGGGGTGGGGGGGTAGGATGGGTGGGATCCAGAGTCAGGGGGTGCTGGAATGGGGGTACGCGGCGGGCCGAGGTGCCAGCCCCCGCGACAGCAATCGCAACGTGGGCGCAGTCACTGAACCCAGCAGCACCCACGTTGTAGACGGTGCGTGCGAAGAGGAAGGCGAGGAGGAGCAGGAGGAGCCAGAGCGGGTTGCGCAGCACGGCCATGGCCTCGTTGAAGCCCAGCACAGCCATGGCGGCGATGGCCCACAGCGGCGGCCCGCGCGCGCCGGCCAGGCGGTTGGCCTCGCGCGTGGCGGCCGCCTGCTGCACCGCGATGGCCGAGTCGGAGGAGAACTGGCGCCAGATTGCGCGCACCGCCGGCGGGGCCAGCAGCACG
>NW_011934233.1:77826-79559 GCF_000733215.1 Auxenochlorella protothecoides
GCACCGCCCTCGTCCTCGGCCAGGAACTTCTTGGCCGAGGCCAGGGTCTGGTGCACGACGCGCTGCAGGGTGGGCCAGAACTTGGCCGCCACGGCGAGCGCCCCAGGCAGCAGCCCGTTGGCCATCTCCCCCTCCACATCCAGCTCCTGCGGATGTGTGGGGTGGGGGGTAGATGGGTGGGATCCAGAGTCAGGGGGTGCTGGAATGGGGGTACGCGGCGGGCCGAGGTGCCAGCCCCCGCGACAGCAATCGCAACGTGGGCGCAGTCACTGAACCCAGCAGCACCCACGTTGTAGACGGTGCGTGCGAAGAGGAAGGCGAGGAGGAGCAGGAGGAGCCAGAGCGGGTTGCGCAGCACGGCCATGGCCTCGTTGAAGCCCAGCACAGCCATGGCGGCGATGGCCCACAGCGGCGGCCCGCGCGCGCCGGCCAGGCGGTTGGCCTCGCGCGTGGCGGCCGCCTGCTGCACCGCGATGGCCGAGTCGGAGGAGAACTGGCGCCAGATCGCGCGCACCGCCGGCGGGTCCAGCAGCACGTCCTCGGGGTCCACGCCTGGCCACTCTGCCGCGGTCAGCGCGTCCAGCTCGCTCGGGGGGGCACCGGGGGCCGTGGCTGAAGACCCCGGCGCGGTCCTCTGTCCTTCTACAGCCAGGGCCTCCACGGCGCGCGTCACCGCCTCGGCCGCCTCGGCCTGCGCAGCGGCGCGGGGGCTGAGCGCGCCCGCGCGCGGAAGGCGTGCGACCGCCAGCAGGGCCAGCAGCGCCGCGGCGGCGGCGCGCCCCGCCGCGGCAGCACCCGCCACGTCCGACTTGGCCGTCCAGGCCCGCGGCAGGCCGGCCTCGTCACGCGAGAAGCGGTCGTGGAAGCGCTCGCGCAGGCGCGAGAGCGCGGTGTTGGCCGCCTCGCGCGCGGCGGCCAGCAGGCGCGCGCGCGCCGCGGTCTCCACCCCGCCGATCAGGGCCAGGCCCTCCGACGCTCCGACGCCGTAGCCGTCCAGCGCGTTCTCGAGCCGCGCGGCCGCAGCGTCGCGCGCGGCGTCCACGGCGCGCGCGCCGCGGCGCCAGAGGTCGGCCGGCGCCGAGTCGAAGAGCGGGCCGGCCGCGGCGCCCACGGCGGCCGCGGCCGAGCGCTCAGCGGCCGCCAGCGCGGCACGCACCACCTCGCCGCGCGTGGCGGCGGCCTCGGCGCCCAGCGCCGAGCGCAGGCCCTCCCGCGCCCCGGCCTCCAGCCCCGCCCAGGCCTCCGCCGCGGGGCCCACCGCCAGGTCGGGCGCCGTGCTGTCAAACATGGCCAGCGCCTCGGCCTCCAGCCGCGCCACGCGGTCCACCCAGGCCTCGCCCTCGGGCGCCTGCGGGTCCGCCAGCTGCGCAGAGAAGCCTGCCAGTGCCATGCCGCGCAGCGCGTCCAGCTGCGCCACGAAGGCGGGCCGCACCAGGTCCAGCAGGTCGGAGGTCAGGCCCGCGCGCTTGGCGGCGCTGACGTCGGGGTCAAAGTATCGCGCCTCCTCGTCGTACCCTGGTGTGTGTGGGTGGGGGGGGGATGCGGGGTTGCATGAAGACAAGGGGAAAGGTGACCATGGAGGGCAGCAGGGGGCGGAAGAGGGAGAGGTGGTGCCAAACATTGGATGTTGTCCGGGAGAAGACACATGATCAGGTGACAAGCAAAGGTGCCGAGGTGTGCCCACTCTACATTGAATGTGACAGGTGCCGCCCATGCATGACACAGTCTCGAGC
>NW_011934234.1:0-347 GCF_000733215.1 Auxenochlorella protothecoides
AGGAATCACTATACCCCCGTCAATTACCAGACGCCCTAATAAAACATGAGAGCAACGGGTCTTGGGATCTTTCACCACGTCCAACAGTCGATGAAGATGATGAAAACTACACGAGCTCTTCTCACTGCAGGGGTCTTGTGCAGGATTCGTCATCGTGTTCGTTTACTTGTTGTGGGGGCTGGCTAGATCCCACACCGTGTACTGCTATATATGACCTAAAAAAGTAGGAATGTTGCAGGCCATAGTCCTGGATGCAGTGTGGGGGGCTTGGGTTTCATAGGCGTCGCAAGGCGGCATGGACTCGGTGCAGGGCACAGATCAGGGGGACATGGGGAAAGGGCCCCGTC
>NW_011934235.1:0-5359 GCF_000733215.1 Auxenochlorella protothecoides
TTCCTCCTCGAGGACGTCTCCCACGCCCTCCCCCGACGGAGTCCCCCAGCCCCTCCCCCGTGCCAGCCCCTAGTCCCGAGATTGCTGCCGCCTTTGCCTCAGCTACGAGTGGGTGAAATTTGTCAAGACAGTGGGCATACCCGAGTCATTGCTGTGCAGAGGGATGCGTTGCTGTTCATGGTACCCAGCATATTCTTCAGCTCCGTAGGATGATTGCGTGCGTTTCAGTCTATGTGAGGACTGTCATGTGTAAGCAAGAATAAGGCTCAATCTCGATTTGATAAATATTGCAGCAGTCTGACGCTCCCGCAGTCCTAATCGCAAAGCTGTCAGTACAGCCCATACATTGCTGGAAGACAAGGTTAGGCGTGACGAGTCCCAAAGCGTAGACCTGAAACCCAGTTTGGGAGACCTCAGATTGAATTCATGTGGCCCCCGTCAAACTCCTCTGCTCAGTACACGTGACAAGATCGTCGGACAGCCCAAGGATCCGAGCCCGCCTTCCTGGCGCTACTAATGTAGCTGCCGAGTCGGGGACGCGCATATCACGCCACAGAAATATCCTCCCCATCGGCGCGGAATTGAGTCTCCACCTGAAATGCAGACGTCAGGAAGGACCGCCGTACGACTGGGAGTGTGCATGCTCCTTCTTCTCCTAGCAGGTGGATCAGGGGATGATGGCAGAGCTAGGGTTGCGAAATATACCTCCCGACGCCCCATTTGCGGTCGGTATGGACTAAGTTTGCCCTTAATACATGAATACCCGAGCCGAGCTGACCGTTGGCCCCTAGTCGAGTTCCTGCGGGGTTATCGACGGCGACGTGACCGGGGTGTCGGTCCCCTCTCATCAACGCACCTACCTTCCCCTGCAGCGTCGCCTGTGCACTCGGCTGCTTCTAGGTCTCTCAAGAATTTCCTATGGACTGAGGAAGAAGCCCCAGGTAAAGTCTGGGAGGAGGAGGGGGGGTACGGAATTGGCTGACGACCGGAGCGCACCAATCTCCGGCTCATGGTCTCGGGGGCGCCAGATGGTGTGTGGGCACACCCCGCACGGACCGGACACCACACTCCCCCACCTCTGCTCACCTTCTCTACAGAGCCTGCGGTCGAGACTCCTCCCACCGCGGCAGATGAAGTGGCTGAGGGGTCTGATGATCCTGGCGCAGAGGGGCCCCCACTGGAGTTCCACAAATCGCCCAAGGAGTCCCCGTCCCCGGCTTCATCCCCCAGTCCCTCACCGGTGGAGACGAGCGTTCCTGAACCCTCTCCCTCCCCCCCGGAGCTCAGCCCCACACTTCCCGGATGATAGATTCCTGACTCACCCCTTGACGAGCGCTGGGGGGTGCAGTGCAGGAGCCACTCCGAAGCTGTGCAACATAGCCCCGCCCCTTGCTTCTCACACGACCCAACCTTGCGAAGAATCTACAATGCCCTACACGTAGTGCCGTTCTGCCCTCCCCGGCTGCGACCCCACCATACCCTTTTCGCCCCCCACATGCATTGCATGTGCTGTCCTCTGCCTCTCACCGGGATGTGAGATGATGCTTGGCTTTCGTTCATGTCCTGCTCAATGGGGAGGTGTGACCTGTGATGTCACGGACATGCCCTCCCGATGACCCATACCGCCTTATGTGTTGTTTGAAGTTTAGACCTGCACAATTATGTAAGAAGTTCTCCATCCCTTTATGTTACCGGGGAGCAGCAGAGCGTCTTGGGCATCTCTGTCCCATTATTGTTGAGGAATAAACTTGTTGTGATGGGAGCTGGGGAGAAGGGATTACCACGTCAATGGCTCTGTGGGAGGTTGAATGTCACTGCAAGGGTCGCTTCCTGGCTTAGGCACAAAAATAGCTCAATCTGGAACAATTTTACTCTACCTGATCGCAGTGCATCAGATTTGATCGCCTGGTTCTGAGTTTGGTGCCCTGAGTAGCAGGAATGTTTGAAACCATTGCATTGCCAGCCTGTCCCAGCGACTGATGGTCGCGAGAAGCATAAGCAACCCAACAGCACCGCGCACATAGCACCAAGTCCACCAAGCATTATCACAGAGTCACAACCCGGTCGGCAAAGGCGCTGGACGCAGCTTCAAACCAGCAGACCACAGGTCCAGTGGCCGCGCTCGTCGTTGGCGGCGGCGCGTCTTCGGTGGATTACATACCGTTGAAGGCTGGCGTTCCTTTCTTAAAATGCCCGTGTATTCTATAATGAACACTGGGGGACCTATCCCGGCCCCGTACTCGTTCGTCGGCGTGAAGGAGAATGCGGATGCTCCAGGCTTGCAGAGGACCTGTGCAAGCAGCCATCGGCCATGTAGGACCGCATAGCGACCACACGCATTAGGAGCCTTGACACGAGCACAGTCCCACGTATCATCGTTACGGACGACATCGCGAAGCCTCCGAACAAGGCACGGCGGACTGGCGCGAAGTACAACTACCGACCGCCGATCGTCTTTGCAATCGATGGACGCGAGATCTCAGGCGTGGATTGCGATAGTTGCTCTGACAGTCAGCCCGATGTCTGGATTGATGAAAGCTTTCCGTGGACAGTCATGGCCCAATTGATCATCTGAACTCATAGAGCGCAGTCAGGCGGGGAGTGGTATGAAGCTATGTTCGCGGAAGACCCCGTGCCCCTTAACGGAACGACCGAGTTTCAGGACAGACTCGACCCCGGCGGGGGAATGAGCATCCACCCAGCTGGCCTACATGAAGCACTCTGCCGCAGCCGAATTCAACAGATCAGTGTGACCGGCACCAGCAGCACCCTCGCTCTCCTCGCCAACCCCACCATGGCCCCGAGAAGTATCGTCCTGCAGGCTCTGTTGCTGACCGCATGCCTCCTGGGTAGGTTGAGGGCAGGGTGGTTGCATGCAACTCCTCATGTCTCTGCAGGGTGGCATTCTGCTGCTGAAAGGCCTCCCATCTTCTCAGAATGCACTATGAACAGCGTAAAGTGCTTGACCAACTTCAGCGGGGCGTAAACTCCTCCTTTCTGTAGGTGTGCATGCGAATCTCCAAGGCGCTCACCCATGGGGCAGCCACTCGGGGGGTGAGTTTAGGGTCCGCCCACTGTGCGCTTTCTCTGGAAGATGGACGTAGCATGCGAGCACAGGGTTTCCCAAGAAACCATCAGCATCGATCCTTGACAAGAATGCGGGAGGGACCACAAAGGGAACCCCCGCATGCCGTCTTCACCCGGCTTCCCGTGCGTGTTCCAACAACGCATGGTCAGGGGCGGAGGGCTCGAACATCGTTGAAGATATCATCGACGCCAAAGCAGGTACCGAAGGACTCGATGCGCCGCGTGCATGCTAATTTTACTCTGTCTCGACTACATGCGGCGCTCATGGGGATTGTTTCCGCCGCCATGATGGTTCGGGGGGGGGGGGGTGCGGGGAGGTTTTATGCTGGTTATCCCGCCGGATGTCTCCCCAAGGTTGCGATATACCTCACTCATCGCCACCACGCAGATTTCATCGCCAAGCTGTTCGGAACAGGTGATTGAGAGGCGCTTCACACGAGGCGCCGAGGTCCATGGTTGACGTGCTTGCTGAGCCCAGTTTACCACCACCCGGTTGTGCAATGCCACCTCCCACAGCCCTCGATCGTCTGGCCCGCTCTCCCGCCCTGCGAAAGCCGCCCTGTCTTGCTGAAATATTCCTTCAGAATCACCTCCTCTGCCTGACCCTCTCCCCCACCCTGGCTCCCTGTGCTGCAGCATCCCCGAAAACCACCTCGCAGGGCTTCACAGGCCCCCAAGGCGGAGCCGCTACCTCTGGTTCGGCTGAGGCGGGCGGGTCCACTGACGCAGACACAGGAAGTGGCAGCGCAGCTGCCGGGAGGGGGCCTGGCAGCGCCGCTGCTGGGGCTGGCAGGGCTGGCACCGCCGCCGGGGGAAGGTCTGGAAGCGCCCCTGGTGGTGGTGGAACCCAGGCCGGCACCTCAGCTGGTGGACCCGGGGACAGCCCCACTGGCAGCGAGGCGGCGGACCGTGCCGGGGCTGGGGACGTGAGGTCCGACAGCGCCGACGAGGCGGCGCTCCCGCCCACAGCCGAGTCGCGTGCCGGGGACATCGAGGGCACGGACAGCGTGCTCAGCGTCATCCAGGCGAACCCAGATCTCAGCAGCCTGTACGACGCGATCGAGGTGAGGCCCCGGGTCGGACGGGTGGTGCATCCACTGTGTGCACCGGTTGGGAAGTGCAGTCGCGCAGCGAGCACACCCTGCGCTGCATGTGGGTTTCACCCATCCCACTGGGGTTCGACTCCGTGCTCCCCCGGCGCCTGCGGCACAGTTTTGCGGGCTTGCGGCCACGCTGGAGGACCCGGCGCTGGTGGCCACGGTGTTTGCGCCCACCAATCAAGGCACGCCACGGGATGCGCGTGGGGTGGCGCTGTGGGCACGGGAAGGAGTGGGACGCTTGCGCTCGAAAGTATGCAGACAGACTCTAAGGAGCACGGCGCATGGCGCCATCGCATGCTCCCTTGCTCGTCGCCCCTAGCCTGGGCTCCAGCGGGTTCAAAGATCCCCTGTGCTGCCCTCCCATTACAGCCTTCCAGGACCTTGTCACTGCCCTGGGACCCGACGCCGATGCCGTGTTCACAAACCGCGACCTCGTCAAGACTGTGAGTGACCGAGTCGGCTTGCATTCTCGGCAGAGCGCTGAAGCTCGTTGGGTCCGGGGCCCAAGGGTGACTGCGGATCCCGTCGCCACTCGCAGACTGCGTCTGGCCCGGGGCAGTGCAGAAGCACATGCTCCGCCTCTCGGCATCACTCACCCAGCCGTCCCCAAGTGCAGGTGGTCCTGTACCATGTCCATCCCCAGGAGGCCCTGGCCGCTGCCGACCTCACAGACGGGCAGACGCTGTCGACCCTGAACGGCGCGGAAGTAATCACGGCGAGTTGGGGTGACGTCCTGGGTGAGCATCACCACCATGTGATGCTGGGACAAACCATCTCTCTCAGCCCTGACCACATCCCATGTCACCTGCGCCGCCCCTGGCCGCCATCGATTAAAGGCCCTAACCCCTTGCGTTACCTGACTTTCCTCACAGCCGATTGCTTGTTACCCACCTCCTCCCATACGCCTCACTCTTGTGATGCACAGGTTGCAGTTGCTGACGCAGCTGTAAAGCTCGATCCCTCTGGGGCCGCCAGCAACCCCACCATTGCTGTCCCTGCCGCCGTCGTCTCTGCTGACATCCCGGCCGCCAAGTCCATCATCCACATCATTGACAAGGTGGGAGCCGTAGGATGTGGGCGCTGCGCTTACTATGCCAGATCATCTAATGCATGGAGCGCATTTTCAGGAACAGGCGCGGCGCTCTCGCCACAAGCCCACACGCCCTCCTCGA
>NW_011934236.1:0-19795 GCF_000733215.1 Auxenochlorella protothecoides
TCCCGCCCTCCCACCCCCCCCACCCCCTCTGGTTTGCCGATCGAGGCAACCAACTGCGCCAGTCAGATCCCGCGTGCGGGAAGCAGCTGTGCAACCGGCGCAAGCCCGGTAGCGGCATATCTTCGGCTTGCGCGAAGCGTACGCCACATTTGAGCCTTCACATACTCCCAAACCCGGCGTGGGTTTTCTACTTTGAACTCCTCGGTGATGTGGAGTGTCACACACCTGAGTGTGAGTGCTCCAGAGCCGTAAGACAAGCACACTGCAAGATCTCAGCAGAACTGGCTCCAAAATCACTGCATTGTGCGTTTTCACGAAGACAGCTTGCTATCGCTGCCGCTGGGACGCCCGCTGGCGCTATGTGGCTACAACTCTGAGATACTCAACAAGTCTCAGACTTCCTTTGAATGAAATTATTGCGCTGTATGTCCAGTCATTGTATTAGTGGGAGAGTGGGGCGGGGAATCTACAGCATCGAGCAACTTTCCTGCTGTGCAGGGGACACCCCTCTGACAAGAAAGTCCTGATTCTCATGAGGCAAAGAATTCTCAAAAGACGCCCCTTCGCTTCAACCTGATTCCCATAAAGGCGAGATCGTCGGCATACCATCTCAAAAGTCTCGCTCAGGAGGGCTCACACTCGTCGCTTGGCCATCGGGTGGGGATGCCCACCGAGGAGTGCGATGTGGAAGGGTGCCATGCGAGTACAGTCCAGTCACGGAGTTATTGTGAATGACATACTTTAAATCCATTTTGCACACAGAACCCGCATCGCACTGAGCTGGGATGCCGGCCGACAGCAAGGGGCCTGCAAGCTCTGGCTCGCCTGGGAGCAGGTAGCACTGAGGGGTTGCAGGAAGGGCGGCTTTCACCCTGATCCATCCCATACGGGGTCTATGGCCCGACATTCCCCGCATGTACCACTGCAGGAGCGGAACGAGCCGGTCATCCAGGAGTAGTAGGTCCTCCGGCTCCTCCTTCTCCAGCCGGTCGAGGTCGAGCTCTCGATCCCGCTCGCCCCCTCCCAGGAAGCAGTCCAGGCCTGACAGCAAGGAAAGAAAGCCTGCATCCTTGGACGTTCCCAAGGTGGAGAGGAGTTTTGTGACTGGGCATGCCTGCAGGGTCTTGCACGCATCACCGGCGTCATGATGCCTCTTGTGCCGACCCCAGTGGCCCACCACCCCCTGGCACCAGGACGTGGCGATCGACACCAATGCGCGACTGCACGTGGGGCACCTCACCCGCAATGTGACCACCGCGCACGTCCGCGAGATCTTCGGCACCTTTGGCGAGCTTAAAGAGGTGGAGGTGGCCGTGGACCGCGCCGTCAACCTGCCCAGGTAGGGCACACATGCGTCGACAGACGGCAGGTGCTTGCCACCCCACCAGTGCCCAGTGGACTTGCCGCCCTCCGGTGCTTCTTAGATCAGGTATCATCTGCCGGGCAGCGCAGCTCAATAGCTCCCAATCCCCCCCTGCGCCAGGGGCTTTGCGTATGTGGAGTACAAGAGCCATGAGGACGCGGAGAAGGCCCGGGATCACATGGACGGCGGCCAGCTGGACGGCAACCTCGTCACCGTGCAGTTCGTGTTGCGGCCGCCACCCCGCGCGCGCTCGCCGCCGCCCCGCGCGCGCTCGCCGCCGCCCCGCGCGCGCTCGCCACTCCGTCCGCGCTCGCCCTTCCGCGAGCCGGACCGGCGTGGGGGAGGGTTCCCGGACAGGGGCCGCCCGGGGCAGTGGCCGAGGTCGTCCCCTCCACGGGACGGCCGCGCCAGGCTGTCACCACGAAGGTGTGCAGTGTTGGCTCTAGCACAGCACATGGGCGTCGGCTCTGGGGTCTAGTTTGAGATTCTGGAGCCCTGATGGCTCAAGGACTGTGTGAGGCTGTCTTCTGTGTGCCATGGGGCAGAAGTCCTCCCATATTGTGTTCTGTCACGCACTCCCCCTCACCCAACCCTCCCCACCGATGCAAGGCCTTCGCCCGGCCCCCGGCGAGACCGGTTCCCAAGCCCTGCCAGGCGCGGCGGGCGCAGCCGCAGCCCGCCGCGCAGACGCCCCGCATCGCGGTCGCCCGCCGGACGGCCGCCGTACCGCCGAGCATCCCCGCCCCGGCCGCGCCGCTCGCGCTCGCCGCCACGCCGGAGGTCGCCGGTGGGGCGTCGGGATCGGAGCCTGTCGCCGCTGCCGTCGGGGCGCCGGGATCGCAGCGTGTCGCCCCCCTCTCGCCGCCGCCGACGGAGCAGCAGCAGCAGCAGCCGGTCGTCGTACACCTCCTCCTCCTCCTCCTCCGGCACATCCTCGCGCAGCAGGCGCAGCTGATGTTTGCGCCGGCTCAGAGGCTGGGGTGAAAGAAAAGTGATCGGCATGGCTGCCTCATCCGACAGAGTGTGATTGCTTTGGTCTCCACTCAGCTCCCCAGCACATCATGTGGCTGGACCCATGTGGGTTCCTACTGGGTCACTTCACATCTCTCGATTCGTGTAATCGCACCACGCCCCCCACCTCGCAGCTCAGGTGCTCGTATCACAACGATGTAGGGCATGCAGCGGGCTTGCGCAGGGAGGGGTTCCATGGTACAGGAGGCGGCATTGTGGAAAGTTCCAAGGCAGGCACGTGGTGGGGCATGTGGAAGGGAAGTACGGTGTACAGGGTGGTGCGTGCACCTGTGAAAAGGGGTCCTCGTCGATCGACCAGCGTACTGAGAGAGCTGAGGTCGCCTCAGTCACCAGAGGCGGAGGGCTGGGGCGAGGTGGCCCTGGCGACGGCGCTGGCCCCAGCATGCGCCCAGCGCGTGAGCCGGCCGTGCACCGCCCTCGCCCGGCGCGTCACCGCGGCCCAGGCCTCCTGGGGGGAGGCCGGCAGGCCTGCGCCCGCCAGCGGCGGCCCGGCCGCCTGCCTTCCGGGTGCCGCTGGCGGCGGCGGCGCCGGATGCCTGACGGCCAGGGGGGCGGGGGCCACGGGGTTGGGTGCGTCCAGGCCGGAGAGATGGGCGCCGAGGTTGGTGGACGGCGCGAGGAGGGCGGCGGAGGCCCTGGCGTCCGCCAGCGGCGCGGGGTTGCGGAGGCTCGCGCCGCCCGCCGCGCCGCGCTTTCCTCGCAGCAGGTCAAGCGGCCAGAGGACCAGCTCGACGCGGGGGATGTCGCCGTGCGCGTACCCGACGTCAGCGGTGACGTTCTGGGCCAGGTCCCGCCCGGCCGTCTTGAAGTTCCTGCATGACAGGGGAAGGGGGTCCCGGGGCGGGGGGGCTGTGCGTAGGAGAGGGAAGCAGGGAGGGAAGCCGTATGGTGTCCGGGTGCTGTGTGCGACGGCGCGGGGGCCCCAGTCGCCCGCCCTCCGAACAAGCCTTTCATTCCGAATGCAAGCAGGCCGCCCCGGCTCCACCAGGGCTGTGTCACCCACCCCTCGATCTCGGGCAGGTTGTAGTTCACGGTGTAGTGCACTCGTGCCTCGGAGCCACTGCCCAGAGCCACCCTCTTCTTGTTCCGGATCTGTCCCCGGTACATGTCCCACTTTGTTGCCACCCTGCAGGGGTACAGCGTGGAGGTCCATTTCAGTCGTAACTTGAAGTGAGAAGTGCCATGGACGGCACGCGGGTCATCAACCCTTCACGATGTCCTCCGAAACGCATGCGAAACGGCAACACCATTACATCGCCGCACCTGAAGGACAGGTTGCTGGTCCTGCGCAGGGGGTTGGCATGGCCCTCCAGGTCCAGGGTCAGGAGCCACCACTGGAGTTTGCGGGATCGAAGGGTCACCGTGCCTTCGGAGTCGAGCCTCAGGCGACGCCATGGCGCACCAGGACTCACAGGCTTGACCTGGTGCAGTGGAGGTGCGAGGGCGGGTGGAGCCAGGAGATGGAGCAGGCCGTGTTCTTCCAAATCCACAGGAAACCAACACCTGGAGGGAGCCATGCTCAGCCCAGCATGGAATGGAGGACTCACCACGAGCGCGCTTGCTTGCGTGTTTGTCACCGGAGAATGAGTGAAATCGGCACCCAAGACCAATCCAGAGAATCTGTGGGGCCAAAGGTGGGACGCATGAGTCCATGGGCAGGTGCGGGAATTCACTCATTGCTGGCAGAGGTGCCCCACCTGTTTCGCAGCTTCAGCGTGTAGTCTGGCTGATAATCCAGGGTGAACCGGCGCATGAGGTCCTGTATGGTGTCCAGATCGCTGGATCGGTGGCTGCCCTCCGACCAGTTGCTGACCTCATCAAAGTCGCTGCCTTCCGACATTTCGAGTGGCTGTGGGGGCGGGGCAGAGCGAGCTCGAGCACCGTGCTGACCAATCGCACGACGGCTGCTTACTTCTCACGAATTGTGCTCGAGGGGCGGGGCGGTGGGCCAGCTGTGGCGAGCGACAGCGCCTGCGGCGCCGCTCCTGTCGCCGTTAGGTTTGATCGCCACGGCGTCGGAGCACGCTCAGCACTTTCGTCAGTGTCTTCCCATGAATGGCCTTCAAGGTTGAAAGGGACTTCATGAAACGAGCGCCGCGAGGTGCCCTCTTGTTCTTCGCTCACAGATTGCACATCTGACACAATAATTAACAGTGTGAGCCATCCGCGGTTGATCGGCCGTGGCAAGGAGAGGGGCATGCCATGAGCGCAAGCGAGTGTTTGGCAAGCTTGTCAGATGATGGACATGTGACAAACATAAGAAAATAGACATCATGCGGATTTCGCAGCAGCAGAATCGAGTGGTGAATTATTTAAGGAAGCATGTAGGTTCCTCTGGCTGCTTTGTGAAGTAGCGCACTCCCCGCCATGCCGCCTCATGAACTCCGTCACAAAGGGGTTCACCTGGTCGGGTGCCTCGTCCTGAGGGCAATGTCCCACACCTGAGCAGCGGGGCACGCATTGGGTTTGTGAGGAATCCAAAGGTCTCTGTCCCTGACAT
Organism: Auxenochlorella protothecoides; assembly: GCF_000733215.1. Classification (NCBI taxonomy): domain Eukaryota; kingdom Viridiplantae; phylum Chlorophyta; class Trebouxiophyceae; order Chlorellales; family Chlorellaceae; genus Auxenochlorella; species Auxenochlorella protothecoides. The sequence continues at coordinate 4,896 of NW_011934236.1, forward strand.
GCTTTCCCCAGACCCCCGTGAGCTGTCCTGCATCGGCGCCACAGGGCACCCTGCTTGCCTGGCAGGGAAGCCCACTCCTCCACGGACGGATACAGCGCCAGCGTTCTGCCAAGCTTGACAGGCTCCCAGGGATCAGCCTCTCCCCACAGTATGCTCACTGGGACCTTGCAGGCCTGTAGCAGTAGGAACATGGGGATGAGTGTGGGACCATTCCAACCGACTTTGAGTGTGTGGGTCCCGACTTTGCCATTTGTAATCGGGTAGGGTAGAAGATTGAGGCCCAAGGTGCAAGCATCATTGGCTTTCCTGATGCTGGCAGCCATTGTCCACATGTGTCACATTCACGGGAAGCACCCAGTGTGCTTGGCTTGCGCTCCACCAGAGGACTAGGATCACCGCATTCCCAGCTCGTCCTGGCTTCCCTGCACAGCACAGGCTCGAGCCCCGCGACCCCTCTCCCTCCAACCAGACACACACACCTGCAGCAGGTCCTCCGGCAGTGGGCCAGAGCTGTAGGAGATGAAGTCGAGGAACACCTCCACCGCCCCCGGCTCCAGCCCCGGCTTGAGGATGTAGTCCACCAGCTCGTCCGTCACGGTCTTTGGGTCACCGTAGCAGGTCTGCAGGACCCTGCGCACCCCGTCCCGCGTGGCCAGGCGCTTGAAGAGCCAGGGGCCCGCCCCCGTCGTGCGCAACGCGCGCTGCAGCGTGCTGACGGCAGGCCGTTTCCAGGCCGCCTGCTTGGAGAGGTGCAGCGCGCGCAGGGAGATGTTGATCACCTGCACCGCCCGCACAATGGCGGGGTCCTTCACCGCTGCCTGCAGGCCGGCCAGGCCCCCCACCGAGTTGCAGGAAAGGACGGCGCTGCGGCCGATGACGGCACGAGTGAAGTCCAGGAGCTGGTCTGACCAGGTGTCGAAGTTGTATAGGCTGGATGGGGGGCCGGCCAGGCGCGGGTTGGGCTTGTCGCTGTAACCATACCCTGTGTGCACAGAGGGGGGGGGTGAGTCTTTAAATTGAGGAGGTAGCGTCCCGTCACGGAAAAGGGAGCAGAATGGCATGGATGCTTCATTGACATCCAATGTTACTGACATGAGAAAATATCGTACGTGCTTTCGCCCAAGACGCGCCTGCATCCCCGGCGCTTCCCAGGACAAAGTCCTGGTTAAACCACCATCCACCCACCTCCCTAACCCACCCTACCCACGCACCCAGTAGGTCGATGGCATACACCTGTCGGTCGCCGGCCTGCACCTCCATTATCTTTCGCCAGTGATCCGCATTAGATCCGAATCCATGCACCAACAGGAGGGCGGGGGAGGAGGAGTCGCCGCGTCGCCCCGCCACCAGGTAGCGAATCCTGTGGCCCCTCCATGTCCAGGTCTCCGTGCGAATCGCGCTCTCGCTCAGAGACGCCTGGGAAGTGTCAGCAGCCACAGACTGAGGTCGTAAGGTGTAAGCATGCCTCCTTCTGGACATCCTCCACTTCTCGGAGGCTGTCGGAGGCCCATGCCTCCGGCATGCCACCACAGGCGCCAAGCCAGCGAGCTTGGAGTGCAAGGGCAGCGAGGAATTTCTTGGCGATGATGCGACGTCGCATCGCACGACACCAGTGAGAAGAGTCGACATGGTAAATGTGGACGCTGGCCGATGCCAGCGCGTTGGGAGGTGCCTAATGGGGAGCTCAGCTGGGATTCCGTGGACCTGTGTGAGGCCACCATGCCTTGGGTGGGCACAAGTCAAAAAGCTGGCATGGAGGGCATCCATCCAAGGATCCAGCCAATTGAAACTGATACTCCAAGATCCATGTGGGAGGAGAGACGTCATTCTGTACGATGTACTTGACTATCACGATTGCAGAGAACTTGTGTAACCATGTCCTTGCCTTGGCCAGCTGAATGCTAGCCTTGAGCTGTGCAATTTCCAGCAGTTTTGTAGTTTCCATTCCGGCCAAATCATGTGACCCACTGTCAAACCAGACACCCTATCGTGGTGCCACACCTTCCATCAGAAATATCACCTGTGAACAGCAAGACTTTGCATGTCGCGCCTCTTTATCTTTGCCCTGCTTGCGTCGTTTGCATGGAGTCATTCGTTCACCACTCTGCCCGGCTACGTGGACTATATAACTCTGAACGCCCTGTGTTTGCCCTTTTGAGCAGTGCTGTCTGCTTTCTGCCACCCTCGACACTCTTTCTTGCAGTACAGGACCACGAGTCCCCGTTATTGTTGCCCCTCGGCTGAGTCATGGATACCTGTTAGATTCAACAGTGGTATTCGGGCCTTCACGTCCTCCAGTCAACGCTGTGGCTTGCTCATAATCAACACATCCCCCCTATGGGTTGCTCACCGACCCCCACAAATCATGCACGTGTTCTAGCGCCCAGGGATGTCCCATGCGAAAACAACCAAAGACACCACAGTGTAACGAGTACCACCTCCCATTGAGTGAAGAACTTGTGGCATATAACATTGAGTCGCGAAATTCATGTGTGCATACCCCAGAATGCGGGCCAGACCGCTCCTTCCAGGGCTGCCGTCGTAGTGTCGCCGAGGCTTTCCCACGGCCGCTGTCCTGGGCCATGGATCTGTCACGCGCCCTCCAGCTGAGGCCTGGAGCTGTACTTCGGGCCACATCGTATCGTGTACGCCATGCCCCCTGGATGCCGTCGAGAACCCCCAAGCCCCACCCTCGCCACGTACTGAAGAGTGCCTCCCCCATGGCCGCCCCCCCTAGCCCGGCCCCGACCCCCAACCTGCTGCGTGAGCTGGAGGGCAGGTCCAAGGAGCTGATAGACAGGCTGGAGCAGGGCGTGCAGGCAGAGATCCAGGTGAGCAGTCGTGCTCATGGATGGTGGAGGAGGGGTGAGGCTCCTGTGTCGCACAAACACTACCCTGCGGGTGTTTTCCGGATGGCACCGCACCTGCAGAGTCTTTCTCCTCCTTGTGGCCCTCTCTTTTGCTAATGCTTACCCTTCCAAGCCGCCCGGTCACCCTTTGTTCCGCGACCCCCTTCCCAACCACGCCACATCAGGCCCAGCGTGACCGCGTGCACCGCCTGGTGCTGGATACCCCGCTCCCCGTGCTCCAACGCCGCGGTCTGGTGCTGGTGGGCCTGGCGGCCGCGCCCTGCGGCACCCTGCACACCGACCTGCTCGTCCGGCTGACCCCGCCCGAGGGCACGCTCCTCTCCCGCCACTCCTTTGTTCCCGGCCAGCCCGTGGTGTTGTTGGCCTCGGAGTCGGGGCAGCCCGCCGGCCCCGTCCTAGACGCCACAGTGGTCTCCCAGCATGGCCTCAAGTGGCTGACGGTGGCGGTGGGCGGCGCCGGCGCGGCGGCGGTGCTGGACCCCGGCGCGCGCCGGCGCTGGCGCATGGACGCGGGCCCCTGCCTGGCGCCGCTGCAGCGCCAGCTGGACGCGCTGGGCGCACTGGGCCGGCTGGAGGGCCTGCGCCCCGGCGAGGCGCGCGTGCGCGCCGTGCTGCTCGGCGAGCCGCGTGTCGCGCGCGCTGCGGCGGCCGCCCCCCCCGCCTGGGCGCGCGACGCGCGCTGGGCGCCGGCCGTGGCCGACGCGCTGGCGCGCTGCGGCGCGCTCAACCCCTCCCAGCGCGCCGCGGTGGGCGCCGCGCTGGGCGCCACCTTCTCGCTCTGGCAGGGCCCGCCGGGGACGGGGAAGACGCAGACGCTGCTGGCGCTGATCCAGGTGGCGCTGGCTGCGGGCCGCGCCGCGCGCTGCGGGCCGGGGCCCATCCTGGCGGTGGCCGAGACCAATGCGGGCGCGGACAACCTGCTGGAGGGCCTGCGCGCGCGCGGCGTTGCGGCGGTACGCGTCGGCCAGCCAGCGCGCGTGCGCCCGGACCTGCGCGCGCTGACGCTGGATGCACTGAGCGAGCGGACGGGCGAGGGCGCGCGGGTGAGAGGCGCATTTAGGGGGGGGGAAGGGGAGAGGGTGTGTTTGCGGAGGTGCAAGGGGATGGATCTGGGAGGAGGTGGGGAATCAGAAGGGGACAGCGGCACGCACTGTGGGAACCACTGTCGTTGATGCATTTGCCGGAAGAAGGCTGCCCTGGACTCCGGCCATGAATCATATCTGGGGACACCTGCATTGCTATCCGTTGATCATGGTGTGTGCACGGATTTTCAGAGGCCTTGTGTCGGATTCCCCGGGAAACTCATACCTATCATCACTCCCCATTCATTCCTCCACACCCACACCCACACGCCTCATTTCACCCACCCAATCCCACACAACCCTCCGCCTCCCAGGCGGTGAAGCTGCGCGAGCGTGCCTCGGCGCTGCTCATGCGCGGGCGCGACCGCGCGCCCGTCGGTGCGCCGCCCACCCCCGGTCACCCCGCCGCCACCCCTCCCGCCGCCGCCCCCGCCGCTGCGCCTGGAGGACAGCGTGCCGCCGGGCATGGTGGCCTCGGTGGTGACCAAGGCATGGCGCGAGGCCGACGCGCTGTCTGAGGTGGCTGCTGCGCGCGTGCTGCGCGCAGCGCAGGTGGTGGTGGCCACCTGCGCGTCCAGCGCGGAGCGGCGCCTGGCGCGCGCGCGGTGGGCGCTGGTGGTCCTGGACGAGGCCGCGCAAGCGGGGGAGGCCAGCACGCTGTGCGCGCTGCTGCGCGGCGCGGAGGCCGTGGTCGCGGCGGGCGACCCCGCGCAGCTGCCCCCGCTCACGCTGGGCGGCGGCGGGCGGCGGCCCTGGGCGCGGCAAGGGGACAGCGACTGGGGGAGGGGGGACGCCACCGCTGCTGGTGGTGGCGAGCCGAGAGGCAGGGCCGAGGGGGTTCGGCGTGCCGCGTCGGGCACTGCCAGGAGCAGTGGCGCCGCTGCGGGCCCCCCACCCCCGCCCACGCTCTTTCACCGGCTGGCGGAGGAGGCGGGCCTCCCCGTGTCCCTTCTGGACACCCAGTACCGCATGCACCCCGCGCTGGCCAGCTTCCCCTCCCGCCTCTTCTACGACGGTCGGCTGGCGTCGGGGGTGGGCCCCGCGGACCGCCCCGCGGTGGCTGGCGTGGCCTGGCCCGCCGCGAGCGCGGGCGACCCCTGGCCCCCCCCCCGCTGCTCTTCGTGGATCGGGGGGCCGGGAGCAGCTGGTGGGCTCCAGCGCGGGCTCCTCCCTGACCCACACCTACAACAACACGCTGGAGGCGCAGGCCGCGCTGGCGCTGGCTGAGGCCATATCCGCGGCGGACCCCAGCGTGCGCAGCGTGGCGATCCTCACGCCCTACGCCGGCCAGGCGGCCAGCCTGCTGCGCCACGCCGACCCGACCCGCCTGCGCATCGCGCGCCCCGCCGACGCCGAGGGCGACGGCGCGCTGGCCGCGCCGGACTGCGCCGACGCGCGGGGCGCCCGGCCGCGCGGGCCGCTGGTCTGCATCAGCACCATCGACGGGTTCCAGGGCCGCGAGGCGGACGTGGTCCTGCTCAGCACCACGCGCACGCAGCGCCTCGGCTTCCTCGCCGACCGGCGGCGGGTGAACGTGGCCATCACCCGCGCGCGGCGCGGGCTGGTGGTCCTGGGCTGCTCCGCGCTCCTCCGCACCCACCCTGTGTGGAGGGAGTGGCTGCGGGAGGCGGGGCACGTGCCGGAGGCGCAGCCGCAGCGCGCGGAGCGCGGCGGCAGGCGGCCCAGGATCTCGGCCGACCCTGGCTGTTACGGCAGCGGCTGCGGCGTGGAGGAGATTTTTTTGTGAAACGTGCTTCTGGCTCGGAGCCCGAACAGTTGCTGCCCCACACCACGCGCCCCTGGCCTGGATGGAGCACAGCGGCGTGATGTGCATGGCAAGGAAGATGGGTTACAGATCAGCGCAGGGCACGGCGTTCCCCGGCACAGGGCTGCTCTTGTGCGTCGCCGCACCGCCGCTCCTGGTGCGTACGTCACCGCTGGGGAGGGGGCGGCGCGCCGGGCGGCGGGGGTGGCTTGAACCCCGGCATGCCTGGCGGGACGGGCATGCCGTAGCCCGGCATCACACCCTGCATCATCATCTCCATGCCTGCGAGGAGGGGAGAGGGGGGATAGGGTGGAACATCGCGCACCGCATGATCCAGCTGGCTGCTCTGCCGCCCTTTGCTCGGGACATCTGTGTATGTACAGCCCCAAAGCCAGGGGAATCAGGGACTCGACACATGGCATACTGTAGCACAAGAGAGTTTGACCCAGCAGCCTTGTGCCCCAAACTCGCTTCCCAACTTCAGCGCACCTGGCATACCCATGTGCGGCATGCCCATCATGTGCGGCATGCCCATCATGTGCGGCATGCCCATCATGGGCGGCCCCTTTGCCTCTGCTCCTCCATCCCCTGGCCGTCTTCCTAGGGGCAGGGCCCTTGGCCCTGAAGCTCCCAGTGGGAGAGGGGCGGGGGGTGCGCCAGAGGCGTTGCTGGCTCCCCCCGCCCCTTGAGTTGAGGTCCGCTCTTGGTGAAGGGTCACCCGACATGGCCGGTCGTTCACCGTCCGCCTGCAGTGGGCAGGAGGCAAGCCAAGCAATGGAGGATCCAGGGAGGGAGGCTCGTCGCGGGATGTGATGTCCCTACCCATCACTGTCCTCGAATGAGATACTTATAAGTACTCATGTCTGCCAGGATTAATGTGCCAATGCCAGGATCAATATGCCAATTCCTCAGACTCCCAAACGCCTCCTATGATGAACCACCTACCCATTCACCCCGGCGATGATGGCCTGCGCGGTCGCCAGGGAGGCTACATCGACCACCGCCATCCCCCTCGACTTGCCGCAGGCCTTATCCTCGATGAAGCGTACCGCCAGCACCGGACCATGCTCGGAGCAGATCCCTTCGATCTCCACGTCGGTGGTCCACCACTGCAGGTTACTAAAGAACACCGAGACAGCCTGGCCTGGCGTGGCAGGCGAGGGCTTTACATGCGGCTTGACCTCTGGCTTGGTGTCTCCCTGTGTAGTCGACGGCTTCTCGTCAGCCGATGCCTGGTAGCCGGCTGCGGTGAGCAGCAGTGGTGTGCGGTGATGGTGAATGAAGAAGACATTGACTATATACCCAGTACTGAGGGTGGTCGCGAGGGCTATCACGCCCCACCCTGATGTTCAGACGCAGAAGCAATGGCCGTCCTACATCTCGGCACACCCTGGCACTGTCAAAGGGACCATGCAGATCACCGCTGCGCTATGTCAACTCGAGAATGCGCGACCTACCGATGTCGGCATACATGTCGATGTCCTCCATCACTCTTCAACCCTGCATCGGAAACATGCACCCCTTGATGTTTGCATGCGAGTGGGAGCATTGGAGCAGGGTGCTGGCACTCGCCAAGATCTCTTACCGTTGGGAACTTGCACCCAGCTATGAGCTACGATAATTACGCTGACTCGGAGGGTTGAGTGTGTGTCAGGCTTGCCGTGCAGCACGCAGAGCTCTGGTCAGATACGCCGCTCCTGTGACGCTGCACTGGTATAGGAGCCAACGTGTCCTCAATCGCATCAATAGGATAGAGTCTGGCAATTTATTCAGTTATAATCACGCTATTCGTTCCGAAGCCAAATGGCCATGGTGGTAAGTGCATGCGAGGAGAAAGTCTGAGCGCGTGATCGTCGCCCCGACAGGCGACGGGCGAGCGGCGACCTTTTTAAATCTCGTCGATCCCCATACACCGCATTCCGCGATCCAGTTACAAGGGTATGAAGGATACCATGTTCGGATACAATACGCGTGCCTGGTGACCCAACAGCTCCCAAGTCGCGCGACACGGTTCAGGGACGGTGAGCTCATAGGGGGTGACCCCCTCCGTGCCCCCGCCGCAATGGCGGACAATGAGGCTGCGGTCCTCGCCGCAGCCAAGAAGCTTCCTCTGGACGAGAGGGCGGCTCACAAGACATGGAAGGTCAGGAGCGAGCTCTTCGATGACGTGAAGGACGCCTGTGCCAAGGCCTTCAGCAGCGAGGATCCAATCCTTCACCAAGCAGGCGCGGAGGGTGGTGGTGGTGCGTATGAGGCGATAATCCCGCCTCTTCAGCCTCGTATTGAGCCGTGTGCTGATCTCCAGCCCCCCTTCCGATCCGTGCATGTGCAGGGCCCCTGTTTGCCAAGGGCCTGGGCGACGCCAATCTCAATGTCCAGGACACCTCCATTGAGGCCCTCTGCGCCTGGCTCGCCAAGGCCGATGTACAACAGGCCTCGAGGTGACTGTGACTTCCTGTGTGTGTGCGCTAGTGTTCCAAGATATCATGCCAGCTCGCGCCCGCTGTCCATTGGCAGGAGGTCGATCTGTGGGGGGCGTGCCCAGCGCCAGCACTACCACTGCACCCAGTGACTCATGCCCTTTTCCCCTTTCCATCTCATTCCAACAGGCTGGCCAGCAGCGTATGCTCGGCCATCAGTGCCAAGTCCCTGAAAGCCAGGCCCTTCACAGTGGCAAAGGCCGCCGAGGCCTGCTACCTGCTCGTCGAGCTGGAGCAGCAGGAGTCGGTGGTGGAAAGCGCGATCAAGGCGTCCGGGGACAAGGTGCCCAAGGTCGCCGTCGCGGCGCTGGACATCCTGAAGAACGCCGTCAGGTCGGGGGGAATGGGGGGTTAAGCGGCAGGATTGGGGTTGCGGATGTGCCCCCATGCCGCCAGCAGGCACGCTGACTGCCGGGTCCGGTAGGTGGCATGGGGCGCTACAGCTATTCCCACGCATTACCTTCCCTCTTGACGCTCCGCCTCCTCTCCCCTCCTCTTCACAACCAAGCACAGCCTGTTCGGTACCAAGGTGGTGGACCCCAAGCCCATCATCCGGGCGCTGCCGACTGTGTATGGCAGCGCCAATGCCCAGGTCCGCGACAAGGCCAAGGAGATCTCGGTGGAGCTGGCCTCCTACCTGGGCCTGGCCGTGGTGGCGGGGGCGCTGTTCGAGAAGATGCCTGCCGCGATGAAGAAGGACGTAGAGGCGGCCATCGCCGAGCTGCCGCCGGGAAAGCGCGCCCCGGAGCGTTGGACCAGGCGGGAGCAGGAGGAGCGGGCCGTGGCTGCGGGGCAGCCAGAGGCTATGGACGTCGACGATGAGGCAGAGCCCGGCCTTGTTGCCGCGGAAGCGGCAGAGGAGGTTGATGAGGTGAGGTGGGGGTGTGGTGGGGGTGATGTATGATGAGACACATGCTGTGGCATTCTGCATCAGGCATCTTCCCGAGGAACTGACATCAAGCCCCCCATCCTTATTCAAGGGAGTGGATGCATATGAGTATGCTACGCCGGTGGACATCCTGGGACCGCTGCAGAAGGAGGTGCTGACCATCGTGGACGACAGGTGATGTCTTTTTGGTTGATGATGCCCTGAAGCCAAAAGTGGGCATGCTGCTTCATATGCGTACACAGTGTCGTCATGTAGATTTGCTGACTCCTTTGGTCTTGAGGGTGTGTGGTGGCTTCCAGGATGGACCTGCGCAGTACCATGGCTTTTGGGCGGGCTCTGCTCCAAACTCGGCAATGGAAGCAGCATCAGTTTTGATCGCACTATCATCTCGTCAAAACAGGGTGGCCTTCTGGGACTGCTTCGAGTCCAAGAAGTGGAATGTGCGGAAAGCTGCCCTGGACCGGCTGCGGGACGCCGCCAGGGCCACCAGGTCTGGTTTTGGGAAGTTGGAAGGAGTAGGAGGATGAGGATTGACGGGAACAGTGTTGCCACGGTGGATGGCGGGACCGCGCAGAGTGCCCGGAGCTGGCTCGCTTATGGCTTCCCCTTGCCCCACCCTTTTCTTGTGTGCAGGTTGGCGGAAGGCGACTACGGCGCGGTGGTGCGGGAGCTGAAAAAGGTGCTGGCCAAAGACGCCAACATCACCTGCGCCACGGCCGCGGCTGAGGTGGCAGGTGCCCTTGGTTCCGGCCTCCGCTCCGGCTTCAGCAGTGCTGCCAAGGTGTGCAAGGGTGGGGCCAGTGGGGCTGGGATGGGGGACCCCGGGTGGCATCGCGCATTGAACATGGGGGTGTGGCATTCTTGCCTGCTGTGTTCTACGGCGCCAGGCTTGGCCAGGCCGCCTGCACGCCCACTCTGTCTGCTCACTCCAACCTAACCCCTCCTCTCTGTCCTCCCAGTCCTTGTGCCCTAACCTGCTGGAGCGGCTGAAGGAGAAGAACATCATGATGAGCCGGGCTGCAGAGGACACGCTGCGCACGCTGGGCACCCACTGCTACTCACTGCTGGACGTGGCGGAGGACCTGGTGGCGGCTATGGAGCACAAGAACCCCAAAGGTAGGCCTTAGAAGGCTTGTGAGCAGGTGCAATGGGTTGAGATGGGACACTGAGAGGCCGCCGTGTGCAAAGCTGAGGCGCGCGAACGGCCTGGGGCTCTGGGGCCCTGGGAACACATGCAAGTCGTGCGCTGTCGAGTCAGAGACCGTGAGGGCGGGGCGCAATGGAGCTGTCTGACAGCCTCCTCTGACTCCCAGACCGCTCGTGCACAAGCAACAAACCCCTGACAAGCTCGCCCGCCCCCCCACCAACACACACACACGCAGTGCGGCTGGAGACGGGCAAGCTGGTGACGGCCATGGTGGAGGGCTGCCCGAAGCCCATCGCACTCAGGGCGCTCAAGGAGTCCCTGCCGGCAGCTCTGGGGAAGCTGGCCTCCGATGCCGATGCCGGGGTCAGGGAGGCGGCGCAGGCAGGCCTGGCCGCCTTTGCCGTGCGCGGCGGGTCCCTGGCAGCCATCGAGAAGGTGCGAGGGAGTGCTCGTGGGACACGCTGAAGATGACAGACTCTGGTCTTGTGCGCACGCCCCAATCCAGCAGGGCGATGCAGTTGCCGACGCTCCCCGCTCAAGCTGTGTCTTGACACCTGCCCCGTACGCACCCTCCTCAAGGCCCCATCCCCCCTTCTTTGCGCCGGCAGGTGCTGGAGAAGCTGGACGACGGCAAGCGCAAGAAAGTGGAGGAGCTGGTGGCTGCTGCGGCCGCCGGGCCGCGGGCTGGGAAGGCCGCCGCGCCGCCCGCCGCCAAGGCGGCCGCCACCGCGTCCAAGCCCGCCTCCAAGGGCTCCAGCCCTCGACCAGGAGCAGGCAAGTCGCTGGGAGGAGCCGCCATCAAGGCAGCGCAGCCCGCGCCGGCCCGCAGGCAGCCTGCAGCGGCAGGCGCGCCGCCGTCGGCACGCTCAGCGCCAGGTGAGGGTGAGGTTAGGGTGGCCATGGTCTGCGTGATGCCTTGGGCATGAGCGCTGTGTGCTCTTGGGCAACCAGCGTTGGGTTTCCTGAATGTCTACCGCTTTGTAATCTGCCTCCTCACTTTCCTGCCCTCCTCTCCCTGCCATACTGGCACAACAGGCGGCGGACGGGACGAGGAGGCGAGCGCCGGCCCGCGGCTGGGCCCAGAGGAGGCCCTGGAGCGATTTGCTGAGCTGGTGGGCGCCGACACAGGCAAGTCCGGGAGGTAGGGGGTGGACTAAGGCTCGTGCATTGCACGCAGACGTGCATGCGCGCATGCCGCAATCAGGGCCATGCTGGCGATGACGGGCTGGCGGCCAGGCTGTGACTCCTCAGGGTTTCACCTGGCCACCCTCCGGCATGGAGCAAACCCTGTGCACCATGGGAACCGATCGTGGCTGAGCATGCACCCATCCTCCGCCACCCCACACCCAACCTCCTTCTAATTTGCAGTGGCCCTGCTCCAGAGTGCCAAGTGGCAGGAGAGGCTGGAGGGCATGGAAAAGGTGGCCGCGCTGGTGGCCGAGAGGGGCCCCGCCGCCCGCGACCCCGGCGTCCTCATCCAGTGCCTGGCTGTGCTCCCCAGCTGGGGCGAGAAGAACTTCCAGGTGCTGAACAAGGTGTATGAGGTGATCGCCGCCCTGGCTGCCGGCCCGCTGAGTCGGCGGGACGCCGGGATCGCGGTGGAGGGCATGGCCGAGAAGATCGCTGAGCTGAAACACAGGTATGGGCTGAAGGTGTTGGTCGGTGAAAAGTGGGGGGATCATTCTTATCGGTTGCCCTCCTCTCATAGCCATGGGGTGGGGCCCCCTCTGCAGCTCACACTGCCTGACAGTGCGTTGATCTGACCCCAAGAGTCGACACCAGGCTCAGTTCATTTCCCAAATATGAACACACCTCGTGCAGGCTCCCCGTGATTGCCGGGCTGGACGCGGTGTCCGAGGCGGTGGGCCCCGGCTTTGTCTGCGCCACGCTCCAGCGCCTGGCCGGCGCGGCCAAGAATCCCAAGGTCCCCGCCGAAGCCCTGGCCTGGGTGGCGGCCGCGGTGCCGGCCTTTGGCGTCGCCGCCTTCGACGTGCCCGCCCTCCTGGCCTGGGCGCGGGAGGCGCTGGGCTCGGCGGCCGCGCCGGTGCGGGCGCGGGGTGTGGACCTGCTGGGCGCCTGCCACGCGCAGCTGGGCCCGGCCATGGCGGCGGGGGCGCTGGAGGGGCTGAAGCCCGCCCAGGTGACGCAGGTGGAGGACGCCTTCCGGCGCAACCCACGCGAGGAGGTGGTACCCACCCGCCACGTCCGCCGACGCGGTGCGGGGGCTGGTGCGGGGACTGCAGCAGGAGGGGAGCTAAAATTGAGGGAGGGAAGGAGTAGGAGTGGTGCAGACCGAGCATGATGAGGGGATGACCGGGCAGGGCAGCTGCGGCCCATCTGAGAGTTTCTGAAGTCCCGATGGCCCAACTCTGCACCCTCAGCCGCCTCCACCCACGCTTATCAACCCTCATCACCAACATCCCCTCTGCAGGTGCTGCCCCCATGGATGTGGATGAGGAGGGTAGCGAGCCCTCCCCCGGCGCGGTGTCGGTGGACGACCTCCTGCCCCGCACCTCTATCGCCGGCGCCATCACCCTCACCCTGCTCAGCATGCTGGCCTCCTCCAACTGGAAGGAGCGGAACACGGGCATCGAGCAGGTGGACGACCTGGTCCGCGGCGCGGGCGGCCGCATCGCGCCCGACTTGGGCGAGCTCCTCCCTGCCCTCAAGGTCTGTGATGTGTGTTGGAGATGGACCATCGAGGGGTGGGCAAGGATAGCGGGAAGTTGGATGTCAAAGGGCTCCATGGGCTGGCGATGGTACAGATCGCATGCTCCTGAACCTCGATCAGCGGAAGCCTGCCTCTCTCGGGTCAGTCTCATGCATGCGGATTCGATGCTCGCGAGCACACTCATCAGCCCTCTCACTCCATGAACCTCTCCAACCCGCTCCTGCGCAGTCCCGGCTGGCGGACACCAACCGCAACCTGGCGGCCAAGGCCCTGCTCACGCTTTCCAGAATTGCCACGGCCATGGGCCCCGAGTTTGACCGTGTGGCGGGCCGCCTCCTCCTGGCGCCCGCCGTGTCCAACCTGTCGGACAACAAGAAGCAAGTGCGCGACGCGGCGCTGGGCCTGCTCACCGCCTGGCTGGGCGTGGCCAGCCTGGATCGCCTCCTGCCGGCCGTGCTGGAGGCCGTCGTGGCGACGCGAACCCTGGCCGACGGCAAGGTGGCCGCCCTCGCCTGGTGAGGCGGCGGGGTTTGGGTTTGTGTGTATGTTTTGGGTTGGGAGGGCGGGGAGGGGGTGACGTGCGGGAGCCAAAAGGGAATCAGGGAAGAGCTTGCCAAAGCTGGGAGGCAGGGGAGCTCCTGTGCGGCAGTGCTGTGTCAGAGCTGCGCCGCGACATGAGAGTGGCAAAGCTGCGCCCCGTCGAGTGCTGTGCTAGTGGTGGTCCTCCTCGGTGTGGACCTGCCAAGGTTACCACCCAGACCCTCACCCACCTGTGCCGCCGCAACCCCACCCTTTCAGGATGACGGAGAGCCTGGGGCCTGGGGTGAAGCGGGAGGGCGCTGACGCCCTGGTCCGCGCGATACTGGCCGCAAGCCGGGACAAGACCGTGGCTGTGCGGGATGCAGGCTCTGCCCTCTTAGTGGCCGCTGCACAGGTGGGTGTGAGGTGGAGGAGTGCGATGTTCAAGCGCTTGCAGGGCTGTGGTAGTGGCCAAGGGTGGCGTGCCTGGACACGAAAAGAGTGCTGCACGGGGCAGGCAACGACTTGTCTTTCCCAAGACCGGTCAAAGAAAGAATACACCATGTTTTACGCTCAATGCGCCAAAGGAGCAATAACTCTCTGGGGCAGGCTGCTTGAGCCCTGTCTTCCGACCGCCACCGGCTCCCACAACCTGCACGCTGCACAGGTGGTCCCTCATGACAGCCTGCTGGCCGCCCAGAACGGGCTCCCGGCCGGGGACAAGAAGGCGGCGGGGGAGCTTTTCGCCAAGCTGGCAGGCGGCGGGCTGGGTGAGGGACCCTGCGGCTATGCTGCGCCCTCGGCGGCAGGCCCTGCTGCCATGATGACCAGCGCTGCCGCCGGGCGGCAGGCCAAGCCTGCGGCGGGGGCGGCGCGGCTGCCGGGGGCGTTTGAGCCGCAGCCCAAGGCGCCAGAGCCGGTGGAGGCAGCCATTCTGGTGCCCCAACCCCAGGCCCGGGAGGAGCGAGCGCGGCGGGTGAGTCGATGGTTGCGTTGTGGGTGGGGCCTGCGGCGCATCCATGGGCTTTGTGTACGAAGGCATGGTCGCCCTGCCCCCGCTGTCCCTCCACCCCCATGCTCCCTCGTGCCCACCCATCCCTTTTGCTCGTCCCAGTTCCGGCCGCGCTCGCTGCGGTACGAGGGTCTGTCCCCCGACGAGCCAGAGCTGCTGGAGAAGGAGTTCCAGGGGGTGACCTCCCCCGAGTTCAGGTGAGCGTGGTAACACCGTGTAGTGTGTGTGGCAGCGGGAAGGAAGCTTTCCGAGATCTTCACAGGGTGACGTTCATGCACTGGGTGAACGACAAACATGTTGCCACACCAAGAGTGGGATTCACAATATGCCATCATAATGTGGCCATCAAAGCAGTCTTGAGGTTGGATCAGGCCCTTCCCATGCTCCGACCCTTTGCGTGACTCACCTTCCAGACCAAAACACATACCTGCCCTGACCCCCGACCCCCCCCCCCCCCTCCCTCCT
>NW_011934236.1:20896-24515 GCF_000733215.1 Auxenochlorella protothecoides
GCGCTACTATTCAGCAGGGACTTCAAAGGCCACCTGCAGGCAGCCGACACCCTCCTGGCCCAGCTAGACCTGGTATGGGCAGGCGTGGTGGCCGGCCTGGACCTGATCCTGCGCTGGGTGGTCCTGCGCATGGCCGACGGCAACATGCAGAGCCTGGTGCGGGTGCTGGAGCTGGCGCGCGCCCTGCTGTGCGCGCTGCGCGACGCTGGGGGGCACCTGACGGAGCTGGATGCCCTGGTCTTCCTCCCTGCCATCGTGGAGAAGGCGGGGCACGGGCAGGTCAGTTGCTGGTGCTGGTAGAGGGTGGAAGGGGCCAGGACAGAAGAGTAACAGTGTATTGATGAGTGGGTGTAGAGAAAGGGGGGTCCCCGTCGAGGCTCCTGGGCAGGGGCCACGGCTGTGGGGACGTTGATGCATGCTGCCGTGCGGGCAGAGGTCTGCTCTGCTGGGCAATCGAGGGTCAGATTCTGGGACTCAAGCAGATGGACCATGACAAGAAGCCATGATTCAGTGTATCATCTGGCCTTTACTGACCCTCAAGACGGACGTCCTTCCCATCAAACTCTGCTTGCCTGTACAGGTTCTCCCCACCACAAAGGCTTCAGTGACACATCCCTGCCTCCCTTTCCACCCCCCTCCACCCAGGATCGCGTGCGGGCGCTGCACCGGGAGGTGCTGCACGCCGCGGCGGGGCTCTACCCCGTCCCGCGCCTGCTGGACCTGGTGACCCCGGGCCTGGCCTCCAAGTCGGCGCGCACGCGCATCGAGTGCGCGGAGTTCCTCGCCGAGCGGCTGGACCTGGACGGCGCGGGGCCGGCCCTCGCCAGCCGCTCCAAGCCCATCAGCGCCGTCGCGGCGGTGGGTGCTTGGTGGGGTGGATGCCGGGCGTGCTTGATTTTGCTGTATCTCTGGAGTTGCAGGTGGAAGGTGGGAGGGATTTGCTGTCTGAAGCCCTGTAAGCTCCCACCACCCTGGATCCCCCGTGCCTCCCTTCACCGCCGCAGCTGTTGAAAGACCGGGATGGGGCCACCCGCACGGCGGCCCTCACCGTCATCGAGGCGGTGTGGGTAGCCGAGGGCGACGAGGTCTGGCGGCACCTGGGCAGGTGGGTTCTGGGCGTCGTGGGGTTTGGCGGGGCGTGCCCGCATGCCACATGGTCATGCCTGCTGTCCTGCCGACGACGACCACTCGCGGCATGGCCCAAGCGTCTTTGTACCCCGACACTCCTGTGCCTGCATCGAGGGGTGCCCTCTGGCGACGGTGCCTTTGGTCTCGCCGGGTCCCTCCCCTCCGGCGTTGCCACACCCGCTCCAGGCGTTTTGCAAACTTACACCCCCCTCCATCATCCCCACCGCTTGTAGGCTGGACGTGCGCGAGCACGACCTGGTGGAGGAGAAGCTGCGCAGGAGCACCCGAGCTCGCGTGGCGGCGCCGACCGCGGCAGCCGCCCAGATCCCGGCCTCGACGCTGGCTCCGCCCGCCACCCAGGCCAGGCCACCGTCGCCCGGACCCGCGCCGTCGCCGCCGGTGCCGGCGGCCGTGGCCGGCACGCCTGAGTTCTCCGCACCCATGCCCCCCCGCTTCACCCCCCCCGTGCCCCTGCAAGCGACTCCGGCGCCTGCCGGCTGGGAGGCGGGCGCAGGGGGCCAGGCCCGCCCTGCTATCCCCCCCGCCGGCGCCGGCGCCGTGGCACCGCGCGCCGCCGCTCCCCCGCCCCTGGACGAGCCTGGGTTCGAGGCGCGGTGGACCGCCCAGGTTGCCGGTGTGGCCAGCCCCGACGTGGACGAGGCGGTGGAGGCCATGAAGCAGGTCTGCTCCGACCTCATGCCGGCAGCAGGTGGGTGGCCGAGGGGTGGACCGGATCGGGGCCATGGAGCGTGTGCGTCGGGTCCACCCAAGAGCCTTGCCTGCTGGAGTTGGAGAGGACTTGGGTGCCGCAGGGGTCCACATTCCTCGCTGGTCCTGCTCTGCTTGCTTTGCCCAGCAGCTTGGAAACACAGTGTCAGGGAACACCGCAGCCCCACTATCCTTACCTGCTTTGGCCTTCCTCCCCTCGTCCCACCCCAACTGCCCATCAACAAACTCTCAATGTCTGCCACGCTCCCCATTCCCCCTCTGGCAGAGGGCCGGATGTCTGCGAGGTCTGTGGCCTTGATGGCGGCGTCGGCGGAGACCCTGTTTGCCACCGTGCACGCGCAGCTGTCCTCTATCCTGGGGGCGGGGGAGCGGTCTCCTCCTGGCGGCCCGGGCGTGCAGCCGTCGGCGCGGGGCTGCAAGTACGGCCTTAATGTACTGCTGCAGGGCCTGGCCATCCCCGACGTCGCGCTCAGCCTCTCGCAGGTGGGAGGAGGGGTGTGGAAGGGTGGGAGTTGAAGCAGACTGTGCTGGATCTTGGGATGCCAGGCATACCTTGCGCTGGCGGGGGGGGGGGGGGGCGGGCAAGGGCCCGCGCCCGTGCGTTTCGCACCTTTCCTGGTGAAACTGTGCTCCCTGAACACGCTTCCCCGTGCAGGGCGTACTACGGGACACCATCTCCCTGCTGCTCCTCCGCCTGCTGGATGACCGCAGCCTGCTGCGATTTGAGGAAGGACCCACGCTGGTCAAGGCGGTCAACGTGCTCATGCTCAAGGCAGGCTGGGGAGTGGGTGGAGGGGGAATGAGCGGGCCGCAGGGGAAGGGCTGGCAAGGTGGCCTTGAGCGCGCTTTGGTTTTGCTGGGAGGTCGCCGGAATCACATTATTCACTGTTAGTGGTGACTCCTGCCGGGCATGCTTGGATGCGCACCGGTCAGGCTGCAGACCCCAGCCTCTCCCACCCCACGCGCCACAGGTGCTCGAAACGACGAACAGGACGTACTGCTTCGCGGCCTTGCTGCAGCTGCTCCGGGCGCCGCCCAAGGGCATCATCGCCGAGCAGGTGCGTGCTGCTTACAGGGCATCGGATTGTGGTGCAGACCGGGAATCATTCCTCTCCCGTCTTGGTCGGTGCATCGTGCCGTAGTAGAAGGCAGAAAGGGTCGGGGAATTGGAGCAATCTACCGGCGACGTCGCGACGGCTGCTAGGAAGATCGTAGCCCTCGACCGCAGACCCCTGCTCCCTCCACGCAGCTGCCCAAGTTCTACGATCTGGTGGTCAAGTGCCTGATCAAACTGACAAAGAGCCTGCAGGCCGAGATGGAGGTGGGTGGTTTGAGGGCCAGAGGTGGCGCCGAGTCGGGCCCCGCCTCACTCGCCACATACGTTTCCCCTCTTCCACCCCCCTTGCGCACCCGCCCTTCGAACCCCCCCCCCGCAGGGCGTGGACCTGGAGAGCCTGCTGCTCAACATCCACGACTTCTTCCTGTTCCTGGGTGTGGACGAGATCCGGCGGCGCTCCGGCGTGGACGACAAGCCGTTGCGCATGGTGAAGACCATCCTGCACGAGCTCTGCAAGATGCAGGGCTACGGCATCTACGCCCACGCCCGTGGCATCCCGGGACGGGATGCACAGCCCCAGCCCATCATCTTCGCCTACATCGCCCTCAACCTGCAGACCCTGTCCAACTCAGGCAAGGGGTGGATGGGGTTGTGAGGCGATTTCGCTGTTTTGGGGGCGGAAGCGGGGGTTACATTGCTGAACGT
>NW_011934236.1:25420-33039 GCF_000733215.1 Auxenochlorella protothecoides
ATAAATTTAAAGAAATTATAGGGGGGGGGGGGGGAGTTGGGGCAGATCGGGGATGGGGCCATTGGCGTGGCGAGGGTGTTGATGTCACACTGGCACTGATCCTGGGGACCCATTCAGCCGAATATCTATCTTATCACTCGTTCACAGGCGTGATCGCCCCCGAGAAGGGCGACTCTGCGTCGCCGGCCGTGTCAGAGGGCTCGGGAGGGGGTGGTGGTGCGGGCCCCGCCCCCTCCGCCATCTCCGAGGAGGACAAGGCGGCGGTCAAAGCCGGGCTGAAGGACATCATGCCCCGACTCATGCACCGATCGGAGGCGGAGGGAGCCATGCAGCAGCTGTACCACCTCAGGCGGTGAGAGGAGGGCAATGGGAGGGGAGGGGAAGGTGGACTGATGTATCATGCTGGAGCGACCTCTGTGGTAACCCCCCTCTGCCGCCACATCGACGCCCTCCCCAAGTCGCGAGTCCATGCAATCCACACCACACCGCTCCCTCATACTTCCTCCTGCCCAACCGCACACACACACACACGGTCGCCAGGCAACACCCCGAGTACGTGGACAAGTACATCACCGGTACGTCCGACATGTTCCGGGCCTACATCCGCGACGGGCTGGCGAAGCTGGAGGCCCGGGACGACGGCGCCCAGGACCCGGGGACGCCCCCGGCCTCGGCCGCAAACGGGGCACCGGCTGACGGCAGGCCCGGGGGAGACGACAGGCCACCGCTCCCTGTCCCTCCACGGCGCGGCGCCGGGGTCGCAGCCTTGACGCGGCCCTCCCCCGGCCCGGCCGGCCTGCCGCCGATCCTGTCCATCCCCAGCCCGGGTGCGGCGCCGGGGTTCGGCAGCGGCACGCCCGGCGGCCAGGGTGCCGCAGCCACCCCATCCCCGCTGGCCTCCGCCAGGTCTGACGGATCGGCTGCGGGCTCCGTCGCGCGGCTGAACAGCCTCAGGTATGAGGCAGCGCGGCGGGGGTGTGGGGCTGGGAGCAGGCGGGAGACCATGAGCGCGGTAGACTCTGCCGGGGATGCCACGTGGGTGGGGCTCTGGCGGCACGGGAGGCTGATACTTGGACTTGCAAAGGGAGGATCACATCTCTCGAAATCCCTCGGTTGAACCCCTTTTCGCCCCCTCCCACTCATGCAGGGAGCGCCTTGCGAGTGCGAGGGGCAGCGTGGAGGGTGGCCTTCCCCCTGCAGCTGCCCTTTCTCCAGGCAGGAGCCTGGGTCGCCCCTCGGGCGACCTCACCTCGGTGCGGTCTGCGATCGACGAGCTGGCGGACAGGATGGCCGCCCTGCGACGGGCTTCCCACACCTCCGGCTAAACCCCGGTGGTCGTGGTACATGAGTTGATGCTTGGAGTGGTACAATGCAAGTATGACATTACAAAATGGTGGCAGGGGAAAGGTCACATCGGAGAGGGAGGGCGCTGGAAGATGCTTGGGGGAAGCAACAGGCATGAGCTGGCCCTCACTTGGACGTCTTGTGCGGGAAGCAGATCTGGCATGGGAGGGGGAAGGGAAGCGGGTCGAATGAGTGCTCATGTGAGTATGCCTGAATGTCAACCCCTGCGAGGCCAGCGCCCCCCGTTCTGTCCTGCCCCATCACCTTGCAGCGCCAGATGCCATGTTCGCAGGAGTGTCCTGTCTGGGCGTGGTCTTCGCGGCGGGCCATCTACACAGGGGAAAACAGTCCCACTTGGCAGGGGGTCCTGCTGCTGAGTGCCCAGAGCCACCACATGAGATGGGGAGAAACCCACACCCGGCTCACCTCACGGCAATCCTTGGCGGCGCGCTTGGTGTCGTGAGTGAGGCGCTCCTCCTTGGCCAGGGCTCGGAGGGAGGTGCGCTCCTGGGAGCATGGGAATGTGTAATGAGGAGGGCATCAGCCTGGAGAGCCCTAACCAATCTCCGGCACCAAATGGCTACAAACCTGCTGGACAGATGGGCCGCCACTGGATCGAGACCCGCATGCCGCAGCCCAATCTCACCTGATCCTTGGCGAGGCGCTTGGCTTGGGCATCCGCTTTCGCTGCGTCCCGCATCTCCCGCTCTCGGAGCTTGGTCTGTGCCAGTTTATCTGTGCTGGCCAGTGAAAACGGTAGACCGGGGTCGCAGCAGCATAAACCTTTAGAGATGTCAGTCCAAAGATGTTCAATGGTATGCTGCAAGACAGATCTGGGGACCCCCACCTTTGTGTGCCGCTGCCGAGGAACCCTTGTCGGAGTGGAGTCCCTGCAAGACGGAGCGCACCTGGTCCATGTGAACAGAGCTCTTCGTGATCATGGTTTCAGATCATATGATTTGCTGCAATCGACCTTGCTGCTGCGATTTCACCCTCGGCACTTGTATGTTTCGGTATCTCATCCAGTGTCGTGTCGGAACGACGAGCTTTCCTCTGACATAGCTGTGCTGCGTGCAACTCCCGGCGCTCCGTAAAGCTGCGTCAACTAATGCATGCTTAGTGTTGAACCTGTGTTCCATATACCTCTTGAGGACACCATACTTCGATGCTTGTCGCAATCCTTCCTGAAGCACGTTCCTGCTCAGGAAGTGTTATGCCTCGCCCGCCCATCCACACACCTTGGGCCAAACATACTTCGACCACCGGCGAGCTGCAACTTGTATCACAGATGGGTTCATGGTGAGCCAAGCACGTCAGGAACGAGCTCATGTAAGGCTATGTGTACAATGCTTGCAGCGACTGAGATGCCTCAGCACAAAAAGGCAGCAGGCCACCGAGGGTGACCGTCTCATGGTGATCCCAACGGGGCAGCCTTGTGCGTTGCACCAGTGCGGCACGGTCATCGCTTCCTCAGCGCGGCATAGGCTATGGCGCCTATCACCCCGATGACGGCAGCTCCCGCCCCAACTCCTACCAAGCCATCCCGCACAATGTCCTCGTCCACACTCTTCAACAGCGATTCGGCCTGCCTGAACTCTGGGTTCCCCTGCAGGTAGCAGCATGCTGGGGGTTGGGGGCTGGCAGCAGGCACATCATGCATGGGCCAGCTGAAAGATTCAACGGGGCTACAGCCATTGCTTCGACGCTGTGTTGAACCTCCCACTCTCCTTAACCTCTTACTCCCACCTTGAGCAGGTCTCGCAGCGTCGTGCGCGCGTCCAGGTAGTGCCTGCGGCGATACTGACCCACGGCCAGGAGGTACAGGAGGTCCCTGGTATCTGCAGACTCCTGGGTGAGCATGGCCTGTAGCAACTCTACACCGCGGTCGACGTCGCTAGTCTTGGTGGAGTGGACCTGGGCCCATGCCAGTCTGTGGGAGCGTCAGTGAAGACGGAGACATGGAAGGGAAATGTGCGGGGGGTGGCGATCTCCTATCCAATGTGCCCGGTCGCGAGGAGCACCGAGGTGGTCAGAACACGCTGAGGCCCCAAGGGTGCATGAACACGCCAGCAGCTCACCGAACGGTCGCATCCTGGCCCTCCTGACCTCCTTCACGGGCTGCAGCCTGATACTCATGCTGGCAGCGCTGTATCACGTCGGCCTCCGTCCATGGGAGCTCCGCCATGGCTGAACGTGCTTGGGTGGGCACCGCGGCAAGCTGAATACCTTCGGCTGTCTACCTATCGGCACGGATTATAATAACACTCTGCGATTATGAACTCGTATAATTCTTGTTCGCTGACATTTGTTCTTGCTGAACATTCTCTGTTGGCAGATTCTGGAGCAGATTCACAGTTCAGAGAGGAAAAGCTTTCGGCATTGACACGAAAATCCTATACACAGAACTTGCCATCCACTTTTCTCGGAGCGTCTCTACTTAGCGATATCACATATCACGTCCACTGTTATGAGGCGTTAGCATCCATCAACAACGCACACTGCGTTTACGGGGACCTGGCGGTACATAACCAGCAAGTCTCGAGCACCTCGTTGCGGCAACCCATAACAGTGCATGCTGCAGCAGTTCGCATCCGCGAGGGCCATTCCACTCTTTGCAAGGCCCAGTGCCCTGCCTGTGTGCAACCCCAGCGTCTTGCCCAAGTTTGGGGTGATGGACCCGGTCGCCGTATTTGCAGCAAGTCCCCAGGAGTTGCTGGCAGCACGACACGCCCTGGAGACGGGTATGCGATGCCCTGCACAGTGCTCCAAGCCTGAAAAATGTTGAATTGTGCCCCATATGATGTAGATGGTCGTATCCTCCGAGCACACTTATGCACTGTGCAATGTGCAGGTGCCCTGAGAACTAATTTGCAGAGCCAGGGGAGCGACCTGGAGTTCAGGGAGCAACACAGGACTTCTGGCAATAACGGGAGCGCTTTTTATGCCCCAGACTTCTTCTCGAATCTCAAGACTCGTGCCCTGGGCAGGGTTTTGTTGACGAGTCGAGCCACGACATCGACGCAGTCCCTGCTGCAAGACAGCCTGCGCAGTCTGCCAGATGGCGTGGTGTTTGTGGCCGACAAGCAGGTTCAAGGCAAAGGTACAGAGTCCAGGGCCGGGCCATGGTCTTTGGGTCGGGGCAGGCGTCATTGGCAGGGTGGGTGAAGTTTTGTGTCAGGGGCGGAGCATGCCCTTAATCAGCCTGCTGATAACCTTGCTTCTCCCTTGCTTCTCTAAAACAGGGAGGGGTGGCAACGTATGGGAGTCCCCCGCAGGCTGTCTCATGGTGTCGGCGGCCATGCGCCTCACCATCTCGGGCCAGCGCCTCCCTTTCCTCCAGTACCTCGTCTCGATGGCCGTGGTGCAGGCTGTGCGGGAGGAGGCTGCTCGGTGCCTGCAGGTAAGGGTTGATCTTCCAGTCCATTACGGATTTCACAAAGGCCATTGGAGGTGGAGGGGCTTCCACTGCAGGCAGTCGGTTGCTGGTGAGCCAAAGTTCCGCCTCAGGCGTCGCCACACCAGCGCCTGGGCTGGGCGCTGTGGCGATGAAGGGGCACGCAAGCCCTCTGCGCTGCACTGAGCCCCTCATGCAGCCTACCTGGGCTCCATCTTCCCTCCTTCCGTCTCCACCTCCGCCGCAGGGTGGCGCTGGGTTGGAGGTGCGACTGAAGTGGCCCAACGACATCTACGCTGGCGAATACAAGATCGGCGGCGTGCTGTGCCACTCCGCATACCGGGACCGTGCATTCCACCTGGTCTGGGGTCTGGGGCTGAATGTGGGCAACCGCGCGCCCACCACCTGCCTGGACCGGCTCTTTGAAGAGGCAGCCGTTGCGCGCAGCCTGCCTGCCCCGCCGCCGGCCCGGCCCGAGCGCCTGCTGGCCTCCCTGCTGGGCTGGCTGGAGCCCGCCGTAGACGGGCTGGCGCAGCACGGCTTTCAGCCCTTCCAGCCGGGGTACCTGCGGGCCTGGCTGCACAGCGGGCAGCGCGTGGAGCTGGAGGAGGCAGGCAGCCGCGTGGCGCTCACAATTGAGGGGCTGACGCCCGATGGGTACCTGCTCGCGCGCGATGACGCGGGGCTGGCCTACGAGCTGCACCCCGACGGCAACAGCCTGGACTTTTTCAGGGGTCTCGTGCGCAAGAAGCTGCCGGCCGCGTCGTGAGACGCAGTTAGAAGGGCCAGGGAGGTTTGTAACCGATCCGTCCCCGGCGCTGGCCGTCGGCCCTCGGATGCCTGCGCTGCTGCCGACGACCTGCCATGTCCTGCCGACGGGGGCAACAAAGGTACCGTCCTGATGGGCCTCGGCTACTCTCTGCCCCGCACCGAGCAATGTTACGGAGGCCAGAGGG
Organism: Auxenochlorella protothecoides; assembly: GCF_000733215.1. Classification (NCBI taxonomy): domain Eukaryota; kingdom Viridiplantae; phylum Chlorophyta; class Trebouxiophyceae; order Chlorellales; family Chlorellaceae; genus Auxenochlorella; species Auxenochlorella protothecoides. Next base: position 31,115 of record NW_011934236.1, read on the forward strand.
GCTGGTGCAGGTTCGTCACACGCGGGTAATATAAAAAGGGGTCTGGGCTGGTGCGGGGTCCAGCCCACCCAGAGTGTCACGCTGCGGTCAGGCCTCTTCTGTCACCGTGGGCTCCGCATCCGACGTCCGAGGCTGCCCTGCGCCGCCCTGAGGCCGGACTCCACGCAGCCTGCGGGATGCCGGGGGAGAGAGCAGGTGTGGAGCACCACTGGCTGGGCGGCAGTGTACGCACGGAATGTTACCCGAGGGCACACCAAGGATGCGATGCAGAGGGGGGTGCTTCCTGGAGCTGGATCATCAAACTTGAACGGCAGCCCAGAAGCCATGCGCCCATACTCGTCCCATACCACAGAGCGCCTGCCTGTCCCTCCCCGCACCTGCCGCTGCGGGGTCCCCGTGGCCTTGGATGCGGCGCTTGGCCGTTGGCATCTGGCTCCGGAGCGCCATGCGCAAAGCCATCATCCGCAGCATCCTCCGAGGGCCCCCGCCCACCACGATCCCTGCCCCTGCCGCGCCCCCGTCCGCTCCTGCAAGGCAGTGACAGGGGAGGAAGGGTCGGGGTCAGTGGTCTCACGTCAGAATCTCCAACCAATAAAGCAACTCTCGCAGCATTCCTTCCTTTCACTCCTGTTGCACCCCACCTGCTGCGGGGGTTGCCCGGGCCCCTGCTGGGCCGGTGCTCGGTCACGAGGCTGGCCTCCAGGGCTGCCAGGCCCTCCGGGCTGCTCAGGACATCAGATTCTGACAGCGGCGCCTGGTACCCCGGCTTGGAGGTGTCCAGCTCCGTCTGGGAGGGGTGGAAGGGGAAGGCTCTGGCTAGAGGGTGGTGCTCCAAGGGTTGCGGGAGCATCCTCCGCTCTTTCTGATGGAGCCAAGTGGAGGTGGTTCTAGACCATCATCCCCAACCCCATTCTCGACACGCTTGGGAGTCCACAACAGAAAAAAACGCAGGCAAGATGCAACTTCCAGGAGCCCCACTCCTCAAGGGCCTGTTTCAACCCACGCAATGGCTGCTCCCAGAAAATCTCCATGATCCACCTTGGACAGGGTGATCTCGATGGCAGAGGCGTAGCGCGTGGTCTCGATGCGCTCCAGGCCTTCCACCGTGGGCTCCCACACGTCCGTCAGCGCGACCGTGGAGGTGGCCACCAGTTGGTGCAGCCCCGCCACGCGCCGCTTCAGGATCTCAGCTGTGGGCATGGGGAAGTGGGTGGCTTATGCCAGGACAGGAGGGCTTTACCTCCCCACTTTGGCCGGTACTGATGCCCTTCCATATCACCACCTCCGAGGTCCTCCGCCCAGGCACCCACCGACGGACACGGCTTTGCCGATGGCCTGGCCCATAGCCTTCAGCGTAATGGCGGGGTGCTCCTCCTCGAGCATGCTCACTCCCTTGCCGGCCATCTCCACGGGGTTGCTGATGGCGGTGACGAGCAGCTCATCGGGGGCGATCGGGGGCAGATCAGTGCGAGGCTGTCGCACGCGGCGATAATTTTCCATGATCTGGGGGTGGCGAGGGGGCATGCATGCATGCTGCGGTCATAACGCCATCATGCTCTAGTATGGGTCCGACACCACGATCGTATTGCCACGGGGTCCCACTGCTCCAACCTCTTGCATGGTCATGGGCAATTCACATTTTGTTACCTCGGATTGCTCAGCGCTTGGGGTACGGACTCGGATGCCCCTCGTGAGCCGGAGGCTGCGCCTTCGAGAGCCTAGTGTGGGTGATGACAGAGCGACGGTGACGATCGACAGGAAATGTCTACAGATGAGCGTTATCAGACAATCAAAATCGTGATAGTTTGGGTATTTGACTTCGCGACGATAAGTGAACAGCTTTGGGAGGGGCATTCATGAAGGGGTGCAGAGCAATGCACTTGCATTCCCCGGGCTGGAAAGGGCGGGAGCATTGAATCCGGTCC
>NW_011934236.1:33906-45772 GCF_000733215.1 Auxenochlorella protothecoides
TCAGTGCTCCGCCTGCATGACCGACAATCGCCAGGTACTATTCTCGAGTCGGACTGATTTCTTCACTTAAAGTGGCACGTGCATTGACTGGTGTCTCTGGAATCGCGAGGCTTGCCACCGTCTGCTTGGTCGTCTGATCTCGCCGCAGGGGCTCGGGCCCGCCATGAGCCTGGCATTCGACGAGTATGGGCGTCCCTTCATCATCATCAGGGTACGTGGTGCCCTTGATGGGTATCCATCGATGATGTTCCTGGCACCGGGCACCCGCTGAAACCCGTGATCACCCCTTCGCCGTGCTGCAGGAGCAGGAGAAGCAGAGTCGGGTGAAGGGCATCGAGGCGGTCAAGTCCAACATCCAGGCTGCCAAGGCGGTGTCGCGGGTCCTGCGCACCTCCCTGGGGCCCAAGGGCATGGACAAGCTGCTCCAGGGGCCAGACGGCGACATTGTCATCAGTGCGTGGGAGAGGGGGGGGGGGCTGAGATGGGTCTCTGGCGCCTGCATGCAGCAATGGGAGGCTGAATCTGCATGTCACCCCAAACCTCCTCTGCCCTGCTCTTTAACCTTCATATTCCCTCTGCGCTGCTACCCCCTCATTCCGCTGAAGTCATGGAAGGGTGGGATTGGCCTAGGTGGATCTGCTCCCAGGACAGTATCCTTGCCACCCCCCTCCCACCCTTGCCCTCAATTCGCCCTTTCCACCAGCGAACGATGGCGCGACCATCCTGGAGCAGATGGAGGTGGAGCATCAGGTGGGCAAGCTCCTGGTGGAGCTGTCAAAGTCGCAGGACCACGAGATTGGGGACGGCACCACTGGGGTCACAGTACTGGCGGGCAGCCTGCTGGAGCAGGCCGAGAGCCTGCTGGACAGGGGAATCCACCCGCTCCGGTGGGTGGCACTGTGTGTCTTGCTCTGTGGGACTCAGAATGACGGGGGACTGGCGCCAGAGCAGCCTGAGTGTCCACCTGAGGGTGGGGTCTGCAAGGCAGTGTGCCCCTCTCACACACCCCACCATGCCATCCAATGCCTTCAGGATCGCGGAGGGATACGAGATGGCCTGCAAGATTGCCACCGCGGAGCTGGAACGCATCTCCACCCGCTTCGATTTTGGCACCGGCACCAAGGAGGACTTGGAGCCCCTGATCAAGACCTGCATGACGACGCTCAGCTCCAAGATGTGAGGAGGGCCGGGGGCTCTGACCGTCCTTTCCCTGCCGACCTGGCAGTGTGTATCGGGGTGTGGGGCGCTGGGCAGGGTTCTTGTCCAGCAGGGGTACACTGGCCTCATGCCTTCCCCCTCAAACTCCGTTCTCTCTGCTCAGCATTCCCCCCTTTCCAACCACGCACAGTGTGGGGCGGTACAAGCGGCCCCTGGCTGAGATGTGTGTGGAGGCCGTGCTGACCGTGGCCGACCTGGAGAGGAAAGACGTCAACCTGGACCTCATCAAGGTGTGGTGACTCGGGAGGGCATCGGCTGTGGATGTGGGACACGATGTGCCCTTGCCTGGGGGATAGCCGGCTGCAGTGCAAAGTTCGCGCCCTCTTCTCTCCTCCAACCCCCTTTGCCCTCTGCCCGGCAGCTGGACGGCAAGGTGGGCGGGCGCCTGGAGGACTCCCGCCTCGTGCAGGGCGTCATCCTGGACAAGGACATGAGCCATCCCCAGATGCCTAAGGAGCTGCACGACGTGAAGATAGCCATCCTGACCTGCCCCTTTGAGCCGCCAAAGCCCAAAACCAAGCACAAGGGTGGGGGGGGGTGGGGGGGAGGTGGCAGCGGGAGTGCCCGCGGGCCGTCGTCCTGGTTGCCCCAGCTTGGAGGGATGGAGCCCGCACCAGACCCGGGGGGCTGAGCACCGGAGCAATGCAAGGCCCTCCTCACCAAGCCGTTCAGCCAGCATTCCCAGGCCCCACAACACTTCGCCGCCCTCCCCGCCACCGAGTCGCAACATCATCCCATCCCAAATCCCAGGTGGACATCGACACGGTGGAGAAGTTCGAGGCGCTGCGCGGCGCAGAGAAGGCCTACTTCACCGACATGGTGCGCGCCTGCAAGGCCTCCGGCGCGACGCTGGTGGTGTGCCAGTGGGGGTTTGACGACGAGGCCAACCACCTGCTGATGCACGAGGGGTTGCCGGCGGTGCGCTGGGTGGGCGGCGTGGAGATCGAGCTGCTGGCATTGGCCACCGGCGCGCGCATCGTGCCGCGCTTCCAGGAACTGGACGCCTCCAAGCTGGGCTCCGCGGCTCTGGTCAAGGAGGTCAGCTTCGGCACCACCCGCGACCGCATGCTGCTGGTGGAGGGCTGCCCCGGCTCGCGCGCGGTCACGCTCTTCGTGCGCGGCGGGAACAAGATGGTGCTGGAGGAGACCAAGCGCTCCCTGCACGACGCGCTGTGCGTGGCGCGCAATCTGGTGCGCGACAACCGCGTGGTCTACGGAGGCGGCGCGGCGGAGATGGCCTGCTCGCTGGCCGTGGAGGCCGCCGCGGAGCGTGTGGGCGGCGTGGAGCAGTATGCCATGCGCGCCTTTGCCGACGCGCTGGACGTGATCCCGCTGTCCCTGGCCGAGAACTCGGGCCTGGCGCCCATCGCCAGCCTGACCGAGGTCAAGACGCGGCAGCTGACGGAGGGCGACCCCCACCTCGGCATCGACTGCAACGACCTGGGCACCAACGACATGCGTGCGCAAAACGTGTTTGAGACGCTGGCGGGCAAGCGGCAGCAGCTCCAGCTCGCCACCCAGGTCTGCAAGATGATCCTCAAGATCGACGACGTCATCAAGCCCAACGAGTATGCGTGATCTGAGATGTGCGCATGCAGGGTGCCTGTAACAGGAGGCATGCCTCTGGGTCACGGGGGGAGGGGTGCCCATGGCTGACTGGTGGCATGTGAAGGGGATCAGGGGAGCGGCCACGGGAGGGTCAATCGAAAGTCGCCCAGCCTGCCTCTCCGCCCGACGCGGGAGGGGGGAGGACTGGGGCGCCCTGCAGCGCGGCGGAGGGGGGGGGATCGAAGGCGCGCGGCGCGGCAGGGGCCGTGGAGGCACCGTTACTGGGCGCGGGAGGGGCAGCCAGGCCGATGCCCTTGCCGGGGGAGGCCAGGGCGCCTCCCTGGACCGGCAGGCGAGAGAGGAAGCCGCCCGCCGCGCCACCCTCTGGCCTGCGCACCGCCAACCTGCGACGGGGGGCGGGGGCATGCATGCTCAGCCTCATGGAGAGGAGACCCCCATGCATGTGCCGGGATCGTGGAGGGGGCCAGGTGAACATGGCAGCAGCGGCACACAAACCTGCTCGACAGGTCCTCACCAAGATTCATATTCCCACACCTGATGGTGGTGCCCTCCTCCAGCGCCAGATCTTGCTTCTGGTACAGGGCCGCCGCCTCAGGCAGCGACTTCGCCGCGGCGGCGAGCGGGTCGTCGGACGCCTCGATGTGTTGCAGCTTGTCGGCACGCTGCAGCTGCTTCTCGTGGTCGCTCTACGAGATGACGAAGAAGTGGGCATCAGTCAGTTTCTGGTGCCATCGAGCCTGCGCAAGCAGGCCTTTGCTGGAACTCTGGGTGCAAAATCCGCAGGGGATTCAGTCTAGTCCCATTCGTGCCAAACATGGAGCAGCACCACTCCACATCCCCTCAGGCACGCACCAGCGCCACCGAGAAATCAAAAGCGGTGGAGCGCTCTGCAAAGTTGATGCCCACGAAGGCGTGGCGCTTGGAGGCGGCGTCCTCCAAACGCACGACAAAGTTTCGGGAGGAGTCGGCCGCGGGTTCCACTACCAGGTGTAGTTGCCCCCTGGGGACGGGGCAGACTCCAAACACATCCCCCCTGCATAGGCAATGGGAGTCCCGTGGCGGAATTGGACCCACGAGGGACGCGGGTGCTGGGGCCCATGCGAGAATAAAGTTGCCATGCCTCACATACGTACGTGGTGGTGTCCTCCAGTCGGATCTCAAGGGCCTGCCCTCGCGCCATGACACGGCAGCGGGCGGTGAAGATCTTGTCGTCCACGCGCCACTCGCCCGACCTGTGCCCACCCGCTCCGGTTCTGGGAGGGATCTTGTACACATCGAGTTCCCTACATACAAACAGGACCCTGTCCACGTCGTCCATGCCGTGGAATCGGCGTGTGGAAGCGGTGAGTTGCCGTGCGGATCACTTCCCAACGACGATCCCTGCGAACACAAGATGTGGGCGCAGGTCTGCCATACACCGGGATCTTGACCGAGTGAATATTTCGACCTTTTTACACAGCTTCGCTAGCACTGTTTGTCTTTGTACTTGTCTGGTGTTGGCCGAAATCGACCCACCTACCCAACGCGCGCGTTCCCTGTCATTCCACCTCCTGGCACCTACTCCGATAACTCGCGTAAACTGGACGAAGACAGGGTTTTCTTCCCTGGTACAGTATCCTTCTTGGGTCGATACAAGCCATTGGGAATAGACAGGATTTCTGCATGCACCAATCCAATCTGTCAAAAGCCAAAGGTCTCTCTGCGCACTGACGACGTCACACAGCAGTCACTATGGATCATGTTCAGCCTCCTCACTGGGAGGATTCAAATGCCTTCAGGGCAGCCTGCGCGGTAGACTTTGCGCTGGCGGGGTTCACTCCACTCACTACCCTGCCATCAGTGTAGCTGAAGTCATCGAAAGGTCCTCCAGGAGGCTGTACAGAAAGGCAGGGTATCTTGATAAGTTGCTTCAGAATCAGGGTATAGTATCAATCCTGAGCAGATCGCTTCTCGGAAATCTGAACTCAAGGAGCAAGTCTCCTTGTGAGTGATCTGAGCATCCACCATCTCCACAAGAAGACCCATACAATGACGCCAGCCACAATATCCCTCCCTTACGCACATGCTGCTCTCCATCCCTCCCTACCTGGACATACTTGGCACCCACTTCGGTGACCAACTCCTCGATGGTGTGCACTTTGTCCTTGCGCATGCTCTCGAGCAGCCCCATCTGTTCCTCGCCTACCTTGGTGAACCCTGTCACCTTCTTGCCCTTGATGGCCGGCTGGCCGGTGGCGGGGTCCTTGATCCCCGGTAGGATGGCGGGCCCATGGCACACCGCCGCGATGACACCACCAGCACCGTAGATTGCACTGCCCGCCGCGTGGAGACCAGAGGCCCCGGGGTAGTCGTAAATCGCGCCGTGCCCGCCCGCACCGAAGAAGATGCCGTACTTGGGGGGGTCGACGTCCGCGGCCTTCAGCAGGCTCTCCTTCAGGGCCTTCTTCAGGGGGTTGTTTACGTCCTCCCATGCCTCCTTCGACTCGGGGTCGAGGCCGTCGCCCTCGATGGAGTGCTCGTCGTAGCCCATGGTGCCCTTCTCGCTGGCCACATCCACCTCGAAACCCGCCTCGACGAAGACATTGTATGGGTGGAGGGCTTCGGACCAGTAGAGGCCGGTGCGCTTGCCATCGTCATACAGTGCACCATTGTAACTGGTGATGGCTACCAAAACCCGCTTGGGCAGCGTGTTGGATGACATCGGGGGATCAGTTATTTAATTTGCCGAGATGGGAACAGTGTGGTGCAAATGGTTCCATTCGCAGTTCTTGTACGGAAACTTGTAGCTTCCTCTCCGCGTCAGAGATGGTTACAAATTTAACCCGCACCCAGGTTAAAGACCGACGGCTCGAGTACCGGACAATCCGGATGTGTTTTCTATCCAAGCCTGGCACTGATACCGCTATGCGCCGCTGCAAATAACTCGCGATTGGGCACAAGTAGACTTCAGACTTGCCTGAATGGGGGCCGGAGTGTCTGACCTGGCCAAGCTTCGACTTGAACACCCTTGTGCAAATGGTTGCTGGCGTCTGCTTGGCAGAGTTCCGTCTCCTAGCCACGTCTACTACCTAGGAATTCATCCTTTGGCAGAGGTCACAGATAATGAAGTGCCGTAGCGCTGCCTTTCGGCGACTTTCTTCTGCACAGAGACGAAGGAGGCATGGCATCCGCGTTCATGAATGTACAGATGGGAACCTGACCATTCGGTTAGTTGCTGGTTTTGGCAGCAATTATTTCTACATTGCCCATGGGCAAAGCATGCCTCAAAGCGCAGGCACCAAGCGGTAAGTTTCCATCAAGAGCACATGAAATAGAAAAGCATGGCCAGTGCAAGCAAAAGTCACCCCAGACCAGGCTAGGCTTTGTGCCTGAGTACATCACACTTACTTACAAATGCACTCATCTGAGGGTCTAGGCTTTATCCTTGAAGGTTGAATAGGAGCATGTGTCATTCAAGGTTCACATAAAATTTTTGAATGCGCCCTGGCACGTGAAGGAGGGCCTGCTGCTGGGGTGGTACGTTGGGCAACACCAGTGTCAGCTGGTGCCGGCGAGCACATGGGAAATGTAACTCGTGGGTGTTACACCCTCCAAGTGCTATGGCCACATGCCAAACTTCACCGGAGCTTGACGGAACAGTTGCGCGTGGAGGTCCCAATGCTCGCGAGGCTACCGTGGTTGTACTTGAAATCTCACAGTGCGGCAGGCGTCAGACCCCCGCCTCCCTCAAAACTCCATGCGAGCATGCCTAGCATGGTCGGGATGGAGCACTGCGAAGCAGGGGGCCAAGATCGCGATTTCGATACACCCTGTGGCAAGATGTTAATTGATTCTATCATCGAGATTGTTACGGGCTCTTAGAGGTCCAGAACCAAGTTTGGGGAGAGGTGTTGGTCCGCGCAGGGACGTGATCTCAGTTGGCAGCTCGAGCCAGTCCCACCGACTCCCAATACATCTTAGACACCACCTGTATCACCTTACCTTCGTGACTGAGCTGAATCGTCCTGAGGTTGGCAACTGCGAGAGGGTGAGCCTCCTCATCGAGGCATGCCGTCCTCTGGTCACTTCATCGGTCACCTCCAAGCTGCACTGAAGCGTGCCTGAGCGGATCTGCATCTGAGTGCTCTTCTGCAAGCTCAATTCATGCTGCCTGGCCAAGGCAGGACCGACTGATTGTTGGGCCCTGACCCAGGGCATTTGGGCATGACTGTACTATGAGGACGCGCAGGCGGCAGCTGCCTGCCCCTCCGTGGGACATCATCGATTCAAGTGGTGATGATGAGGATGTCGTGGAGGAGGAAACTAAGGATGTGGCACCCCCGCTCCGCCCCTCCGGTTCAAGCAAGGTAGGGCTACGGCGGGAGGTGGGGAATGTCCAGTCCGATTCTCGGGCATGGCAAGCTTTGGAGAACCCTTCAAGTTCCCCATTGCGATGAACCGTGGTGCATGCAGCATCCCTTCCACGCAATGAGACCTTCTGGCCTCACCCTCGTGCTCTCTCGATGCGCAGACGTCTTCCACCTCACGCCAGCAAACGCTGTCCATGTACCTCACCAGCAGCCAGCAGCCACAGAGCGGTGGGGCGGGTATGGCATTGGAGATGCGAGCAGCACCTCGGAGGTGGCGTGTTGCTCTGTGGCTCGAGTAGCTGCACTCATGGCACGGCCCCTCCCCTCACCTTGCATCATCCCTCTCGCAACCAGCAGCCGCCTCCACACCCGCCAGCTCGCCGCAGCCCGCCAGCCAGCGCGGGCCACGCGCATCACGGTCCGCGCCGCCCCTCCCTGGCGCCGCGCTCTCGGGCCCCCAGGAAGACAAGGATGGCTGGGCCATCGCCCCCCGCGCATCAGAGCAGCTGGTCATCCACCCGAAGAAGGTTGCGGAGGTGAGGGCGTGGCTGGCAGCGCGCCGGGACGCCGCTCAGGCTCCACACGGGCCGACACGGCCCGGCTCAGCCGCCCTGGTGCTCACAGGCACGTTCAAGGGTGGGAGGGAGGAAGGTGTGCGGAGCACCTGCTCTTTCCTGGGGCAGCTTGAGACGCACCCGCACTCAGCACACTGGCTGGAGGACATCGTCAGGGATGGATGGGATTGGGGTTGGGGCGCTGGTGCACGCGATCGGGGTCCTCTTTTTGTCGTAGCAGTACCTGGTAGACTGCCTGTCATCCCCACCACACCACCCTCCGCAAATTGCAGGGCCACCTGGGTGCGGCAAGTCGACGCTCCTCCGGGTTCTGGCGCAGGAGCTGGGGTTCAACCTGGTGGAGCTGCAGCCTGCAGCAGCGAGCGGCAGCTGGGAGGAGCGAGCCACGGTCAGTGTAGTTTCGAGGCTGGGGTGCAAGAGTTGGGTGGCTGGGGGATGCCTCAGTGTGTAGTATGCGGGAATCAATTGAAGGAGCGGAGGAAGGTCGCAATGAATCGCATCGGAACTGTGTCCGACCTCGTAGTGTGCTCATGTTGGTTTGAGTCTCAAGCACCTCCACGTCGGTGTTGGCGACAGCTGATCTCATAGACCAGAAGAACCCCCTCTTCCCAAGTATTTCCCCCTCCATATCCCTTTCCCAGGCAGCCCCCGGCGAGTCCTATCAGTCAAGGCTTTCGGCCTTTGAGGAGAGCTTGCTCCGCATTCGCATGCCGGTGCTCTCCCTGTCCTCAGTGGGCGGCCCCGGTCCTCCCCGCGGCCAGCCCTCAGAGCGGCCAGGCTCACGCCTGACTGTGGTCGCCGACCTGCCTCTGACCCCAGACCCCGGCCAGGCCCGGAGGTTGGTGCAGGCACTCGGTGAGTAAGCCTGCTTTTATGTTTCGGGGAATACGGATCGCGTGCGGGGCCACCATGCTCGTGCCATGCTGCCGCGACGCTCCACCCATTACTCAAACCCTCACTTTCCCATTTCCCCATTCGAAAATATTCCCGTCAGTGAGCTGTGCCCGCCATGCCTCCCAGCCTCTGGTCATCTGCGGGACAGAGGTCTCTGGGCGGTCACAGAAGGGACCCGGCGCCGCCTCAGAGAAGACCGGTCTGCCCAGGGTGAGAGGTATGGGGATCTGGCGTCGATCTGTGGCGGGGAGTGCTGTGGCGTGCTGAAAGGCTGCGTCCGACCACGTCACCTCCGCATGCATGGCTCCGCCACAGACCCCCCCCACACCCTTGCAGGCATTATCAGTCGAGCTTGCCACCGCGGGCGTTCCCTCCCTGTCCCTCAATCCCATCACGGCAGCCAACTGCCTCAAGGTCCTGCGCCAGGTGTTGCAGCGGCAGGGGTCAAGCCTCGCCGAGGAGCAGGGGTGGGGGGGGGGGGTGGGGGGCGGCCAGGCACATGTCTTGCAGGGATCAGGGCTGGATGCTCGCTATTCCATGCCGCTGGCGAACTTTCTCACCCAGGCCACTCAAGGGCTGGACCTGGATTGTTGCACTCCGGTATGACCCCGGCTCCTGTTTGGCTCCTTCCTTCACTCTCACCCAAGGCCCCTCAACATTGCCCCCACCAACTCGCAGCTGCGCAGCGTCGCGGAGTCGTGCGGCGGCGATCTCAGCAACGCGCTGGCCACGCTGCGCTTCTGCATGCTGGGCGCGTCGTGCTGCCCCCCCGCACGGCGCCGGCCCCCGCCCAGCTCAAGAGGAAGCGGGGGTCGAGGGGCGCCGCCATCCGCGCCGCGGCGGTGGCGGCCCCGCCACCCGGTCCGCAGCCGAGTGCGCTGGGCGCGGCGCGCGACGCCTCGCTGGGCACCTTTCACGCGCTGGGCAAGGTCCTGTACAACCGGCGGGACGCTGCAGGGGAGGAGGGGGAGCGGGGGCCCCTGGCATTCGACCCGGAGGGCATCCTGGCGACCTGCGACCTCGACGCAGGCGAGCCGAGCTGCTGGTTGGGATGCATTCCAGGACGAGGGGCTGTCGAGGTCTTTCTTGAGCTCTGGATGTTGCTGGCGGTCGTACAGCTCTTGCCGCGGCACAGAGGGCAGCTGCCCGCGTACCTCGGTCAGCGAGCCCTCCTGCCAAGCCTGGCGGCGTCAAAGACCAGGGTGCTCCCAGACGATCGCTTACCTCCCACCACCACCAAACAATGCATCCCCTCCTCTCACACCTTCAGGCCGCGTGAGCCTGTTCCTGCACGAGAACCTGCTGGAGTTTGCAGCTGCGGATGCGATGGAGGACGTCGCAGCCAGCCTGTTGTACCTCTCCGACTCGGACGTCCTGGGCACCCTGCGCCTCCGGGGTGGGTGTGCATGACGCGTCGGGCGGTGTGCTGTCTGCTGGGCGCTGTGTGCTGGGAGTGGGTGTGATCGCCCCTGCGGACCGCGGGCGCCCTGCAATCTGGGCAAAGGGAGTCCCAGGACACATCGAGGTGTCGCCCCACCCCCCCTTTCCCTCACCCCCTCCTCCCACACACACACACTCCCACACACCGACCCATCGCAGGCCCGGCAGGCCGTGGGGCCATGGACGAGGATGCGCTGCCAGACGGGGGACTGGCCCCATCCGCGGCATCCTCCGTGGCGGTGCGAGGCTTGTGCCATGCGATGAAGCGCCCCGCCCCGCGGCGCTGGCTGCCGCTGCGCAGCCCGGCGTTCTTCGTGGCGCAGCGCGGCGTGGCCGCCAACGCGCCGGCGCTGGCCTGGGTGGCGGGCGCGGGGGCGGCCGCGGGCGGCGCGGGGGCGCTGCGGCCCCGCGCCGCCGCGGCCTGCGACGTGCTGCCCGCGCTGAGGGGCCTGCCGGGGACGCAGGCCGCGTTGCCCCGCTCCTGGACCAGGCTGTGGCAGGGGCAGCTGTACGCCCAGGAGCAGGCGGCACCTGCGACGTCTGTGGAGGCGGAGTCGGAAGGTGACGAGGACGCCATCGAGGACGCGGGGTGAGGGGAGGTGGCGACGGAGCCATGCGCCGGCAACGGGCCCTCCGGTGGCGGCTTGCGGTGCGTGGGCGGTCAGCGATGCCTTGCCGGCGTGCAGCAGCGAGCTGGCATGCCACGGAACTTGCAAATCCCAAACAGTTCACGAGCGCTCGAATCACATTCATTGTGGGAGATGTCTGTGGCAGTCCACCGTCGTTGTGCACATGCCGAGGTAATGGAATCGAGTCCACTACACCCATCATGCTGCCAAGTTCATGGGACATATCTCGCCACGTCACCACAATGTATCCGAGAGAAGCAGATCGTGGCTTCCAGGGACTCGCACGTTTACATGCCGGCCCAGGCGATCACAGACGCAGCACACACCGGAGTCACGATGGTGGACTGAGGGAGATGACCCTGTACAGCGATGCCGAGGCGCAGCGGGAGGGCCTGCTGTCCCCCAGCCGGTTTCGGAGCCGGGTCGGGGCCTCGCTCCACCTCCTGCAGCGGCTGGGGCTGACGCGGCGCCTGGAAGGCCACACAGGTACATTTGGGTTTCTCAGCATGTGTGCGATAGGTCCCAGAATCGCAGCCCACCCTTCCCTCCCCTCCTCATGCGGTAGGCTGCGTGAACACAGTAACCTTCACCCCTGATGGGGAAGGACTCCTGTCTGGCAGCGATGACCAGCTGGTAGGGCGCTGAGCGGCTGTGTCAGCTCTCGCTCTGTCCCATGTGGGCCCTTCATGCACCGTGCTCAGTGCATAGGCCACAGTACTTGACCCCAACCGCCACCTGAACCCTGACCCCCCGGCGCCCCCCCTCCTAGATCAAGCTGTGGGACTGGCGGCGCGGGGCGGAGGTCCTCTCCTACGACAGTGGGCACACTGACAACGTCTTCCAGGCCCGTGCCATCCCCGGCACCGACAATCGCACCGTGGTCTCCTCAGGCGCAGACGGCCAGGTGCGACTGGGGCTGGCTGGCGAGGGCGGCTCGGTGCGCACGCGCTGCGTGGCGCGCCACAATGGCCGCGCGCACAAGCTGGCGCTGGTGCCGGGGGCGGCGGGCTGGGTGCTGTCCTGCGGCGAGGATGGCCGAGTGCTGTCCACGGACGTGCAGCGGGGAGGGCCGGCGATCGCTCTGGTTGAGGTCAAGTCCCCCCAGGCGAGTGCTCTGATTGTGTTGTGGTTGTCAAAGGGGGGAAGAGGGGCGGGGGGGGGGTGTGAAGGGAGTTGCTGTCTGCGTGCCGAC
>NW_011934236.1:47144-47879 GCF_000733215.1 Auxenochlorella protothecoides
GGAGTTTGCTGTCTGCCGTGCCCGACAAGACTGCCCACCACCCCAATGTTTGCATTCTGAGTTTCCCCATGCACACACATCACTGTGGGCGCCCCCCCCCCTTCCCTCCCACACACATAACAGGGTCGGCCCCTACCACTGAACAGCGTGGCCTGCACCCCCCTGGCCCCCACCCAGTGTGTGCTGGGGGCCGCGGACGAGGTGGTCCGAGTCTTCGACCTGCGCATGGCCGGCAAGCCCCTCAACGAGCTGCGCCGGGGTCAACTGGTACGCGCGCCTGGCAGGGGTGCCGGCTGGAGCGGCACCTGGGTCGATGAAGGGCAGGCATTGCGCTTGAATTACCCTGTTTAGGCCACAGGGTCCCAGGGCTGGCCGTCGGATTTCTGCAAAGGCTTGGATTCAAACTCACCCTGACGACCAGCCTGCACCCACCCCCATCCCCAACCGCACCCACACACCCAACCTCCCCTTCCCTGTCATCCCGCACTGCCAGACGCACACCATGGCGCCGCCCCACCTGAGCGACCAGCCGCGGCGCCGGGAGGTGCACGTGACCTGCGCCGTGTACAGCCGCCGCGGCGAAATCCTGGCCAGCTACAATGACGAGAACGTCTACCTCTTCGCCCCGACGGCGGGGGCCAGGCTGCCCGCGCCCGATGCGAGCTCCGCCAGGCCCGCGCGGCGGCGCGCGCGCGGGAGCGAGGAGGGCGAGGCGCCGGTGCGCCTCGCCCCGCC
>NW_011934236.1:49017-56965 GCF_000733215.1 Auxenochlorella protothecoides
CGCCCGCGACGCGACGCCTCCCATCGACCCGCCAGCCGCCACCCTCGCGGACGAGCTGCACGAGGTCACGGTGACCGCAGCGGCCGACGTGCTCCGCGCGCTGGACGCCACAGGGGGGCGCGTGGAGCTGGTGCTGGAGGGGTCGGAGGGGGAGGAGGATGGCGAGGGGGGCGCCGCGGGGCGGGGCGCCGAGCTCGCCGCGTGGCGGGCCATGGCGGAGGAGCTGCGCGCGTCCACCGCCGCCCTGTCCTCCTCCTCCTCCGGCGACGAATGGGAGGGGACAGCCGGGTCGGGGAGCGACGCAGAGGCCGGGCGGGAGGGTGGGCCGAGCGCCGGCGCCGGCGCCGGCGCTGCCGCGCCTGGCCCCGCGCATGCCGGCGCATCCTGGTCGACCCTGCAGCGCGCCACCTGGTCCACAAACGTCCTGCAGGCGTATCGAGGTGAGGGGGAGGCGCGGAGGGTGCAACGCCGGGGGGGCCTGGACTCTGGGGAAGAGGTCAAAACAGGCGGGAGGCTGTGTGCACACCTCCAGTTCCAGTTGCCTCTTGACACCTCCTGGGGACTGGTGCACGGTTGGACGGTGCAGCTGCAAATGCGGTGGCCCCCGCCCAGCCCCCGCCCCTGCTGCCTGGGCGGAGCGGAGAGGGTAGACGTACTCAGGGAGGCCAGCCCGCGCCTGGGTTCTTCTGCTCAACAAGCACACCTCCCGTCAGCGTGCACATCTACCACACTCCCGCCCACACCCCTGCCATTCACCCCAGGCCACCGCAATGCCCAGACGGTCAAGGGCGTGAGTTTCCTGGGGCCGGACGATGAGTGGGTGCTGTCGGGCAGCGACGACGGCCACATCTTCATCTGGGAGCGGGAGGGAGGCAAGCTGGTGGCGCTGCTAGAGGTGCGGTGAGGGGGGGGGGGCCCTCTGTCTTGATGAATGGGGCTGTTTGCTTTGCACATGTGCTGTTGTCGAGTGGGAGCATGGGGCCCCCGTCCTGGAGCCTGAACATCGAGATTTCGGGGACGAGGAGACCCCTGCGCACGGCCTTTCCACCCCAACCCCCCCCATGACTGCTACTGCGCAGGGCGACCGCCACATCGTCAATTGCCTGGCCCCCCACCCGACGCTCCCCCATGTCCTGGCCTCCAGCGGCATCGACTCGGATGTCAAGGTGTGGGGTGTGCAGGCGGGCGAACCCGCCGCCCTCGGCGCCGCCGCCAGCATCCTCATGGCGCGCAACGCCGAGGAGCAGGGGTCGCGCTACTCCCGCTCCTACATGGTGTCCGCCCAGGTCCTGCAGTCCATGATGCGCCAGGCGGCGGCGGGGGAGGGCGGGCGGGGCCTGGTGGGCCCCGGCGAGTGCGTGATCTGCTAGCGGCCCGCGAACATTCTTTTCCCAATCGCCGCTTGTCTCCTGTACCAAGATGCACGTTCTCCATGTGCATAGCCATACCCGTGTGTACCTTTCTGTACGGCTCCAGAGCGTGACAGGCTCCCTCGTGGCAGCTAGGGAGAAAGACCGCTCTGGATCGCCCATCGTAATGGAGGAGGAGCGGATCCCTTCCAAGGTTTCACGGGGCAACTTCACGCCTTCAAACATAAGGCCTGTCATTCATCTCCAGCTCCCTGGTCTCTGCAGCATCGCCGGCTGTCTCCTCTCGCCAGGGCGACGAGGGGCTCCCCACCTCGGCGGAAGGGGTCGCAGGATTCGCACCGCCCCTGTGAATGGAGGGGGAGGGTAGGAGCGCAGGGCCCAGTTCGGGCGCCAGCACGAGCGGGACGGGCACTGCACGCAAGCGTCGTCGAAGCCGGGTCGGCGATGCCGGGAGCGTGGACCTCGCGGCACCCTCCCCTCGGAGTGAGCGACCCAGGAGCTTTTACACCTGCGCTACCGCCACCAATGCATTGGACTGGCATTGATCCTATTACCCAATCCTGTGCAGGTCCATCCGAGGTGACGGTGCTGGCCGAGGTCCCGGCTCCTCGAGCCCCGCTCTGGGGCGAGCTGGAGGAGGAGAGCCTGGACCTGACCACCCCTCCCAGGCGCCAGCGGGCCCGGCCGCCCACCCAGCCGCGCTCCTCCAACCCGACGCGCCCACGCAACGTCTCCAGCGCCCAACAGGCGCAGGATGCGGCGCTCGCCCGCAGCTTCCAGGTGCAGTTGCTGTGAGGGCAGGCAACCTCGAGGGTGCCACTCAGGCCGGTGGTGCCTGTCTCTCCAGCGATGGCTTGCTCCCCCGGGTGCCCACCTCGCCGCCCCACCCCCCAACCCCACCCATTCCAGGAGGAGGAGGAGGCCTGTGCTCTGGTCCGCGACGAGCTTCTCTTTGCGCGCATGGATGCGCTGGCGGAGCAGGAGGAGCTGGGGACGACAGGGCACGCCCCCAGCATCTTCCCGCCGGCGCCGGAGTGGTGGAGCCCCGGCGCCGAGCAGGTCCAGCAGGCCTCCGTGCGCTACGACTGGCTAGAACGGGTGCTGAGCCTGCTGTCCGAGGAGATGGCGGGCGGAGGTCGGTGGGCCGGTGCGGCCGCCCCCGCCGCCGGACCCCTGGCCCTGTTGATGATGGCCCAGCGCATGGGATCGGCGGGCGGCGGCAGGGGCAGGGGGGGGGGACTCCCTGCCCACCTCCTGCTGAGGTGAGGGGGTTAGGTGGGTGCACTGCCTGGCCAGGATGCCTCCCACACTTCCTCGCGGGAGCGGCACCAGCTGCAGCACCGTCGCTGCGATGCTGTCATAGCCAGTCAGTTCTTCATCGCTGCCCGACCGCCCCCCACACATCCACCCATGCTGCAGCGATCGCGACTTCACTGCGGACGATTACGAGGCCCTGAGAGCGCTGGACGAGGGCCTGGAGGATCGGCGGGGGGCCGACGCGGCCAGCATACGTGCCTTGCCGGTGGAGCGGCTCTCGCGTGAGGCCGCCGCCGAGGTGGGAAGGTGCGTGGTATGCCTGGAGGATGTAAGCCCGGGCACTAGGCTGAAGCGGCTGCCCTGTGGGCATGCATTCCACACCCGCTGCATCGATCGCTGGCTGCGCTCGCGAGGGGCCTGTCCGGTGTGCCAGCGGGGCATCGGACCCGAGGAGCTGCTCTGAATGATGCTTTACACAACCGGAGCGGACCGGGATGGAATCCCACTGCGCAGCGATGCTCTTTTCCTGCCACCGCTTTGAATGTACCATGGTCCCACAGCCAGAGTGGACGTACAGGGGCAGCGAATGGCAGCGAGGGGCATCGGGAACGGCCCGCTCCCCACGCTTGCCGAGATATTTCCCCCCGGAAGCCGTTGTATTTGACCCCGGGCTCGGGTGTATCTCCCTGCCTCTCAAGTCGGAAACAACCCAGTTAGGACTGCACACCGCTGGATCTTGGAGGCTGGATGAGTATATGCCCCGTGGAGGGATTCTAAAGTGTGCGACACGGCTGCCCTTCCGACCCGGGACAACTTGCGACAACTCAGGTGTGTTTCGGCACTGCAGTCGCCCTGGCTTTCGGGGTTGCAATTGCCCAGACCGAACGAGACGGCGGTGTGACTCCTGGGATTTGCCTTTGCCTAGGCGCGACTGGGCCGGCGTGTCGAGCTGACCTTACGGGGGGCTGACAACCCAGCGCGCCCGTACCCTCGCAGGGCATGATGGTCGAGAAACGAGGTGACGGAGGGTTGGCGGGACTCTCACTTCTCCCAAAAGTTCGAGTGAAAAATTGGGTAGCTCCTGGTGGGCTGTTTCAGGAGCCCGACGGCGCGGAGAGCCCACGCACACCACAGCACCAGCTCATCCCCACTCGGGTGTACTGTGTTCCCCCGGGTGCACCGAAAATAAAAGCGCTTGGCTCTTCCAACTGCCCCAAGCTCTGGGGGGAGGCCTGACGCTCACCCCCACCCCCTGTACCATGTTCTGTTCTCTTTCCCCCCCTCCCTCCCCCCCAAATACCCTTATGCTGAGCGCCAACCTTGCCTATATGGATGTTTTGGAAGCCAGTGCCTGTGCTGGCTGGTTTCACCCCTCTGTTCCTTTGTCGCGGCATCTCAAGCCCCTCCCCACTAACCCTCTGACCCATGCTGGTGACTGGGCGCGGACGAATTCCTCTGCCCCAGTAGTAGCTCGCTTCCGACCCCTCCTGGAATTGTTTTCCCCTGAACTCCGCAGCTCTTGCCCCATGCTGACACAAGCCTGACCCGCCTGACTGACCAACTGACCTGGCGACTGCCACGAATCCCAACCCACATGGGCAAGCAGCCAGGTTCATCCCATGTCATGCCCCCGCCCTCCCGGAATCAACCACTGCCCCACACATACCAACATGCCCTCACCTCTGGTTTTGACCAACGTGCCGGTGTTGTACCATCAAGTGTCTTTTCATATGCAGAGTCAAGAAGATCCGGGCACAGACCTCTGTGGGCTGGGCTGTTATGGGGCGACGGACCGTTCAGGGGAGGATACTCAGACGCCAAGTCTCCACAGGCCCCCGTGAGGCCCGGAGTATGGAGAGTTGACCGGTCCCTTTTCTCGGCCTCGTCGCACGGATAGTCGAGCTTAAACATGATGTGTACAGTATAATGGATGTAATAAACATGGCGCATGTGCAAGTTGGCATGGGCGCCTTGGGTGAGACCTGGCTGCAGTCAGAATCGACCCTACGCGATACAAAAATCCTCCGATAGCACAACCCCGAGACATTACCGTCAGCTTCGGTACCATGCAAGCATGCCACTCTGGACCGGCGTTCACGCCTGGCTACAAAAATCCATTGCAACCTTTGAGACAGCATCCTCGATCCCGGGCGGCATCGGGGTGCGTGCGCGCACGTCGGGAGGAGGGCGGCCAGAGTGTGGGGCAATCATTACAAGACGGGGCAAGGGCCCTCACCCCCGACGAACGGGGCCTGGTCACACGCTTCCTGAGTGGCGCGGTTGCAGGTATCCCTGGAGGACTCGCTTGCCCTGCCGTGCATGTCGCCAGGCTGACCCTTCAGCTTCAGAGCAGGGCCTCCATCGTGGTCACTCTACCCCCAGGTGGCGCGGTCGTCAAGTATGGGAGCCTCCTCAGTGACACCCTGATGCATCCCAACACGGGTCTGGCACTCTCCTTCGTCACCGTGCCTCCCATCACCGCTGCCCTGTTGTTGTGGGTCTACTCTGACAAGAAAGCCGCGTGATGCCCCTGTCTGTTTCCCCTGATCACCACAACAACTGCCACCCTGGCAGGTCACTGTAACATGACAGGAATGGGTATACCCTCCAAGGTTCAGGCAGGGCTGATGGCTTGGGATCGAGACAACTCGCCTCCTCACGGTGTATATGGCGCCTGAGTAAGCGAGAGGGCATCCAACTGCTGCGCCGCTGCTGCATCCTCTGAGGCAAGGGGGAGCAACAGCTTCAGGCGGAAGGCATCGCTGCCATTCAAGTAGTACCTGCAAGTGAATGAGGGCAGGCACACGGTGTGACGCTGCTGCAGCATCGCTGTCCTTCGGGGGGGGAGGGGGGGCGGCCCGCATGTGTCCTCAGGCATGCACACCACTCGACCCTCTTGGGCCCCCAAGATCCCAGTGGGCCACAAGCCTGCTTGCTCTTCATTGCGGCACGCTGTGTGCAGGTCGCAGGGACCAATCTCCAGCAAACACAGTGATTCCCTCTCCCTGATCCCAGCTATCGACCCGCCGGGTCACCGCGCGCCCACCGCTTGAGCCGCTTGTCGCGCACAAAGCCAAGACGCTCGTAGAGGCGGAGGGCGCCCACATTGGTGACCTCTGCCTCCAGCGCCACCTCCTCGCACCCCATTCCCTGCAGGGTCTGGATGACGCAGCGCACCAGCTGGCTCCCTGCGATTGTTTTGGAAGGCTGACAGCGTCCGATGCAGTGGTGGCCACGAAGGGCGCCGCCGCAGAGGGACCGTGGGAACAGCTGGGCTCCAACTGTTCATTCAAGTCCCCACCCCTGCACCAAAACTCGTCATCTCACCCACGCCCAGCACGCGGTACGGCTTCTCCACCACCAGCATGGCAATGTAGCCGCGGTACAGGGCGTCGCGGTGGCGCTCCAGCTTGGCCACGATGGCGCCGAAGCAACGGTCGCCATCGCGGGCCAGGAAGCAGAGCTGGGGCCAGGAGCGTAGGAAGTAGCGGTAGGTGAAGATGGAATAGGGCTCGCTCAATTCCGCGTCCACCAGGCCCATGACCTGCGACATTGGTGGGTGCTGATTGCTGAGGTGGGGTCCCAGGCAGCGCCAGGGGGATCCCTGCTCGGCGTCCTCCTCCAGGACCCGACCCACCGTGCGCATGTCCTCCTCATTCCGGTACTGAACATAGGTGGAGGGGGGGGGGGGGGTGGAGCGCCGTTAGGCAATGTAGATTCGGCAGGCGGCACCTTTGGACACGCAACTTTCGTCACTTCATTCGCATGCGCACCTGGTGGTATGCGATGCAGGCATCGGGACGTCCGGAGGTGGACGTGGCCTCCTCCGCCATGCCCTCCACCCCGATCCAGCGGTTGGCAACAGACTGTTAATCGGTTGCCATAAGTACGCTTGGTCTTGCCTTGTGAGTGTGAGAGGAGGGATCCACTCCCGAGCGCCAAGCCTCATAGGCATAGAGCAGGATTCCCCGGAACGCGCGCGCGCGCGACGCCCCTTCTGGCAGGTGATCAGTAGGCATGACCGGTGCCTCAAAATGATTCATTTACCATCCCTCAACGTTTCAACGTTTTCCAGACTACAATGCAATACAGCAGGTGGCCACCTTCAGGACGCGACGGCGGTAGAACGTGCACCCACAGGGATCTGGGGGAGGACCTGCGGCAGCTCCTCCTCCTCCTTGACGAGGCCTGCCACCCTCAGCTGATCCAGGGCATCCTCCTCCTCCTCCTCCGTGTCAGAGCCCGCCAGTGCAGGCTGTCCAGGCGATGCAAAGGGGGAGGGGCGCTGCGCCGGCTGGCCGCCTGCCGAGTCGCCGGGGCTGGCTCCCAGCGAGACGCCGCGCTCCGGCGAGCTCGGGCTGTCGCTCCCTCCTCGGCCATGCGTGGCAGCGCCAGACCCTGCCGGGGCGAGGCCGCAGAGAGCACGCAGCGTGGCCTGCGCTCCCTCGTCCCCGCTGCAGGAGGAGGCGGAGAGGTAGATGCGGACGGGGAGGTCGGTGGCGCGCGGGGTTCCCGTGCCGGCCCCCCCTCCCACGGCGGTGGAGCACAGCCGGCCCAGCGTGCCCAGCGCGGCGACCGAGCCGGCCTGCACGCAGCGCACGACGCGGGGGGGCCCGGAGCCCTCGGCGGGGCCCCAGCGGGCCGCGGCGCCCGCCTCCGCGGCGGGGGAGAGGGGCCACGTGGGGGACGCCGGGGACGCACAACCAGTGCCCCTTCCCACCGCCAGCCTGCTCAGTGACTGCTGGCGCCGGCTGAAGGCCGAGGGGCGGGCCAGGGTGTACCTGCTGCGCTGGTATGCCCTGGGCGAGGCCTGCATGGCGGGGGTGAGGGGAGATGCGGTGGAGAAGGACAAGGAAAGGGGTGTTCTGGCTGGTCTGCAAAGTTGCTGAGATCGCATGTCGGGAGGATCCCCGAGCGACTCAGGGCCAAAAGGCTGGAGGAGAGCACGGGTCAACAGCAGTGGACACAGCCCAGCCATGGGCTTGCACCGCGACAGGTCGGACCCCCCCCGCACCGTCTGCCCCACCCCATCCGCCCCACAAAGCCCCCCACAGACTCACGGCATCCCAGGCACCGGCATCGCCGGCGGCGGGCGCCGGGCCCCGCCTGCGGCCCAGCTTCTCCGCGTCCAGTGTGATGCCCGGGGCAAAGGTCCACTTGATCCCAGGCTCGTTGGGGTCGAGGTCCAGGCACTGGCCGTCGTCCAGCGTAACGCGGATGGCCGCCGCCACCCTCGTCCACCGCCGTCGACCTCGCCCGCGGCCGAAGCGGCGCTCGGCGGGGCGGTACACGCCCACGCGCCAGCCCGCGGCGGCTGCGCC
>NW_011934236.1:58163-72523 GCF_000733215.1 Auxenochlorella protothecoides
TCATCGGAGGTGCCGCTGCTCCCCCGAGCTGTCGCTGGAGAAGCCGGAGGTGAGGGAGTCGGAGGCGCGGGGGCCGCGCCGGGGTGCGTCGGGCGCGCCCCGTGCCGCGGCCGACCTGGCGGGCCCAGCGGAGGGTGGCGCGCGCGCCCTGGCCGCCGCGGCGGCGGCGTCGGCGGCGCTGGGCCGCCCGCGCCGCCTCTTGGGCTGGACGGGGCCGTCCACGGCGCCCGGGCTGGAGCCGCCCCTGGCGCCCGGCCTCGCCTCCGCCGTGAAGGAGGACAGCCCGCTGCGCGGAGCGTCGCCGCCGCCCGTCCCCGTGCCGCTGTCGGGGGTGGGGCCCCTGCCGCGCTGCCGCTTGGCGGGCCGCGCGCCGCCGGCGGGCTCCTTGCCCGCGCCGGGGCTGGCGGACTTGGGCGGGGAGGGCCCGGCGGCGGGGGAGGGCACGTCCACGTACTGCACCGCCTCGTGCCGCAGGGTGAGGTGCTGCGCATCGCCGTCCCGATACTTGATGCTGTGCTGCCGGGTCTTGGCGTCAAACCCCACGACCTGAGGGAGGGGCGTTGGGGGGCGGAGGGGGTTGGAAGGGGAAGAAGCTGCAGAGGTGGGAATCCGGTGCAGGGAAGGGCAAACACACAGACCCAGAGGCAGGATGGACGGGGTGGAGTGGATGCAGTGTCTCTGCTCCACCCTCTCTGTCCACCCCTCACCTTTCCGAGGTACCATTTGGCCATGCCCGGCCAGAAGACCTTGACCCTGCAGCCCACGAGGGCCTCGTCGGGGGGCGCGCTCTTGGCCGACGGGTTGGGGGCTGCGCCGGGGGGAGGCTTGCCCACCCACTGGAACCGGGTGCGAGCCAGATTGACCCAGGTCTCGGTCGTCTCGGGCCCTGCCCTGCCCCGGTACTTGATGGCATGCCGCCCCGTGGCGGGGTCGTGCCCGGTAATCACAGCCTTGGGCCATTCCATGAGCTGGGCCGACCAGATGGCCAGGCTGCGACCCACCACCTCTGAACCTGCTACCACCAGCGGCTCGCGCTGGCGGGCCAGGGAGGGCTCCGCGCCAGCCATGGCCTGCGATGGGTGAAAGCCACGAGCTCAGGGTTCCCGCGCGCCTTGCAGCGAGGGTGGGCCTTGCCATGCGAGGTGCACAGCGAGCGCTGCAAGGACGCATGGGGCGTACCACCAAAATAGCCAGCATCAGGAATATGCACGTACCAGAAGAGGTGGCTCGGACTTCAGGGGCGAACTGAGTCGTACGGTAGCATCTCGGCAGGTTGATCACTCACACAAGGCCGTTGTCGGGCTGCGCGCATGCGCCGCTTGCGAAAAGTAACCTCTTTCCGTCTTCCGACTGGCAGTCTTCGGAATGGGGAGGCTGCCAGTGTCGGGGTGCGAGTTGGGAACAGTGTCTGAACCTTGTGCCCTTCGTGCTCGGGCGCTCGGTGCCGCACTCAGCGGAGGCCTGTGACACGGCCCATCCGCGCACACGGTCTCGACCCTCGAAATTCAATAACCATCTTGGCGTTGCGCCACGATTCCAAACGTGGGTGCGCGCGGTTTCGCTGGGCAGGGTGGGATTCAGGTTTTCTTTCCTTTCCCGGCAACCGGAAGACGAGGTGTAGCACCGATCGCAGGACTCCCAGCCTTCTCAACATTGTTGAGGTTACCTACACCCAAGAACGACATGTTTTGTGCATGAATTTGAGATGTGGTAGCGAGGAATAGCCTGCTGCAGACGATAGACCTTGGATTCGTGGGTACGGAGGTGCCGTTGGGGTGCCCTTGAAGATGTGCGCTCCTCTCACCGATGCTGGACAGCTCATGCGAGCTCCGTGGCCAGCAAACGTCATCTGTTTATATGAACTGGAAGCCTGATTCTTTCTACCTTGAACACTCGCAAGAGGATGTGTATCTGTGCCTCACTCCCAAAAATTGTCCTGACAGCTGCGCAATGGGCGGGCTGGAGGCAGCCCTGAGGACTGCTGGACAGGGCCACCTCTGGGACCACCTGCTCACCCTCGATGGAGAGGTACGAACGGCTTTCCAGGTACAGCTGGAGGCCGTCGATTTTGCCCGCGTGCAGCGCATATTCCAGGCCAGCGTGACCATGACGGAGGATGCTGAGGAGGGCGTGGAGCCCATCGACGGCGTCCAAACCATTCAGGTGGGAAGTCGTGGGATCATGTATAAATGAGGCGGTGTTGTCCTGAGGACCTTTGGACTGGGCAGGGGCCCAGGTGCATCAGGGTGTGTACTTGTATTGTAATGCAGAGTCTCGCCCACAAAACCAGCCACACATGGGCAGTGGCCACTCCAGCAGGGCATGCGGCACCTGATGCTTGAGCTAGCCGCCCAGGATGATTGTCAATTGCCCCTCTGTTCCCCCTTTCTCTCTCATCGCAGGACACTACCGAGGAGCAGCGTGGGAAGTGGCGGGCGCTGGGTCTGGCAGCCATCGCCGGCGGCAGGGTCGCTGGCCTCCTCCTCGCCGGCGGCCAGGGCACCCGCCTGGGTAGCCCCGCGCCCAAGGGCTGCTATGACATCGGCCTGCCTTCCCGCAAGTCCCTGTTTCGGCTGCACGCTGAGCGCCTGCTGCGGCTGCAGCAGCTGGCCCAGCGGGAGGAAAGCGCGCCTCGACCATGCATACCCTGGTACATAATGACCAGCCCCGCCACGGATGTGGAGACCCGGGCCTTCTTCCAGGCGCACGCCTGGTTTGGGCTGGATGCCGAGCAGGTGTTCTTCTTCCAGCAGGTGCGCAGGGAGGACAGTTTTATGGGGGTCAAGGTGGTGAGGGTGATGTAGTGAGTCGTGTTGAAGCTCCCATGGGCGGAGGGTCGTGGCTGTGGTCTGAATCTGTATGTACCCAATGGGGCCAGAAGGCTTCTGAACGGCCGGCGACCTCTCTCACCTGCGCCACTCAAATTTGAGGACCCCCTGGTCTCGCCAGGGCGAGCTGCCGGCGCTGACACCTTCGGGCGAGGCCATCCTCGCCGCCCCCGGCCGGCTGGCGCTGAGCCCCGACGGCAACGGCGGGGTGTACGCCGCGCTGCGGCGCTCTGGCGCCCTGGCGGACATGGCGGCACGCGGCGTGGCGGCGCTGGACGTCTGGCCCGTGGACAACGCGCTGGCCGCCCCCCTGGACCCTGCCTGGGTGGGCGCGTGCCTGGCGGCCCGAGCCGAACTGGGCTGCCGCGTGCTGCAGAAGGCGGCGCCGGGGGAGCGCGTGGGCGTGCTGGCGCGGCGCGGCGGCCGCCTCGCGGTGCTGGAGTACAGCGAGCTGAGCGAGGCGCGCGCAGCAGCACGCAACCCGTCCACGGGCGCGCTGCGCTACGCCTGGTCCAACGCCTGCCTGCACTTCTTCTCCCTGGCCTGGCTGGCGCGCGCAACGGACGCTCTGGAGGCCGCCCCGCGCTTCCACGTGGCGCGCAAGGCGGTTCCCTGCCTGGGCGGGGGCACGCGCCCCGGGGTCAAACTGGAGCTGTTCATCTTTGACACCTTTGGCCTGGCGGAGGGCGTGCGGCTGGTGGAGGTGGACCGCGCCGCCCAATTTGCGCCGGTGAAGAACGGGCCGGGCGCGGGGAGCGACTGCCCGGAGACGGCGCGCGAAGCGGTGCTGGCGCTGCACGCCGGCTGGGTGCGGCGCGCGGGCGGCCGCGTTGGCTGCGGGGAGGGTGTGGAGGTGTCACCCCTCCTCTCCTACGCCGGCGAGGGGCTGGAGGACGTGTGTGGGGGGCAGGATTTTACCCGTCCCTGGGACGCACGCCTGCAGCTGGTGGGCGGGGACAAAGGTGGGCAGGGGTTGGGCCCATCAGGTAGGAGGGGGGGCCACCCTGCCATACTCAATATGGAGGGCAGGGACTGCTGGGGCCAGATGCACGTGTTGCACTGCCGGATGGGATGAGTGGGGGGATCCCTCTGTGCCGTCCTTTCCCTGATCCTCCACCATGGCTGGGGGGGCCTGGGGTGTGTTCCATTGCCCATAACCAGCAAAAGACAATCACCCATGTGTCGGTTCGAGTCATGCAGATGCCCAACATCAGGTCGTGAATCGAGGCGAAAGCCCTTTGCATGCACTGCCTTGCCGCGACTCCCGCCCTGATCGAGCATCCCCGGCACGCACTCACCCATGCGCACAGGGGCATAGCCAGGCGCCGAGGCGCTGCGTGGCACACACCCCGCTGCGCTCCACCCCTGGCTGGCACGCGCGATCAGCGCACGGGAGGATCCTGCGCCCCTTTCGCCCTCGGCTCCCCGCATGACCTGCGCCACCGGGTCCGGGTCTTGGTGACCCGGCGCCGCCCGGGGCCTGATGTCTTGTGTTTCTTAACCCACCCACCCGCCACGTGCCCACGACGGCACGCCCAGCTTGCTGACCCTTCTGCCTCGCATGGGTTTGGCGGGCAACCCGAGGTGTGTACCAAACATCATAATGTCATTCATCAACAGCCCATGGGACCCTCAGGCCTCCTCCTCCCCACCCTGCGTGGGCTCGTCCTCGGCAAAGGCTACCTTGACCATGCCCGCCCGCAGCAGCTTGTCGCCCAGCCGGAAGCCCTTGCGGAACTCCTGGACGACGGTGCCGTCCGGCACGCCCGCGGGCGCAGGCTCGCGCATGATGGCCTCGTGCACCGCAGGGTCGAAGGGCTCGCCCTCCCCCGGCACCGCCTCCACGCCCAGCCGCCGGAAGGCGGCCACCAGCTGGCGGTACACGGCGTCGTAGGCGGCCACCACCTTGCGCTCGCCGTCCGTGGCGGGGCTCAGCGCCGCCGCGGCCTGCTCGAAGCTGTCCACCACCGCCAGGAGCTCCAGCACGGTGTCGCCCCGGGCAGCGGTGCGCGCGCTGTCCCGCTCCGCGGCGCTGCGCTTCCGGAAGTTGTCGTAGTCGGCGGCCAGGCGCAGGTGCTGGTCGCGCAGCGCGCTCAGCGCGGCGTCCGCGCCCGCGGGGCCGCCCTCGCTCGCGGCGCGGAGGTGGTACTCCAGCCGCTCGGGGAAGGTGGCCGCGAAGGCGTCGGTGACCTGGCGCGTGGAGGCCACCTCCCGCGCCTCGGCCAGCAGGCCCTCTGCGTCCGTGGCAGAGGGGGGGTCCATCGTGGCGGTGGAGGGGGAGGCGCCGTCACCCTGAGAGAGAAGAAGGGAGGGGTTGGGAGGGGGGCGGAGAGGTTCCACGGGGGAGGCTGGGGCGGGGGTGCATGGCAGGTCACTCCCAGCACATCCTTAGATGCACACGCTCACCTCCTCGGCGCTCAACGCCCAGCTGGGCCTTCCTGGGGTTCTCAGCTGGGACGATCGAGGGGCTGCATGAAGGCATCGCAGGTGCGCGGTCCGTGGGTGCCGTCGGGACGCTGTGAAGGTCGAGCCTGCAGGCGCGCAGCGCACCAAGGATGGCACTGCTGTTCCCAACATGGTGAGTGCAAGAGGATGACTATGGAAGCATATGTTACTTGTCGAGTGCAAGAGACATTTGCAGGATGTCCCGACATGTTGCTCGGTCTCCTCTGCTGGATGATGGTACCAGAAGCGGGACTCTTGGGTACCCGTGCTTCGGTGGCCCTGGGTTGAAGGAATCCGCGACCATGAGACACCACCGAGTCTCAGGCCCGGGCAGCAGCATGCACTTTGAGACACTATCCTGTCAATTGCGATGAAACACCTGGATATCATCCATTCATCTCCTTGTGCATGATTGTCCATGTCTTGGGAGGCCAGCCAGTTGGTTCTCGTCGGGTGGGGACGCGCACCATCCAGGACATCCATGTGTATCTCCTTTTAAATGGGTGTTCCGCTGGAATGTATGGACTCTCAGCGCAGCGCTCACTCATGAGACTCCATTGCATTGAGGTGGCCAAGCAATGGTATCTGAAAGGCCAAAAATATGTGCACAAACCAAAAGTGTTCCCGGGAGGCCGCTGCTGCCGCCCACTATGCATCCCTAGGTTTTTGCGTCCTTGTCGGCATTCTGATACCTCCAAGACTCGTGCCCCGTGTTGGTTGACTCCAAGTTGTCAGCCTGCATGCCACCCTGGGTGGGGCTGGTCTCTCCATCCTTAAGCTCAGATTCCAGCGTATCCTTTGCGGATTGCTCTGCATCATTGTAGGTTGCGTCTCCCTGACCGACCGCCTTCTTCACGGTGTTCTTGACCTTGTCCATGAGGCTCTCCTCGGGGGGTGCCTGGCATGGGAGTTGCAGTGATTGGAGGGATGCATGAGCAAGGCGATCTACATGACTGCCCTAATCAACATGGAGAAAAATTCACAATTTGTGCCAAGCGATAAGACGTAGCAGATTCCCCGATTTATTGCCCATCAATAAGGTTACATGGCTCCCCACCGTCGAAAGGCAGCGCAAGAATGTCCGCCTCGCCGTCGAAACCTGTGTCACAGAGGCCTCCATGCGCAGCATATGCGACAGCATTTTGACACGATAAAGGTCGCAACAATATACACGGAATGCTACGGCGAAAGAATCAGCTATGTGGGGACCACCCATTGCCTATGGCGAGGGGGAAACCCTGGGAGGACCAGATTCATCACAGCTTCCTGCTGGGTCGATCGACGAAGATCGGAAACCCAGGGACACCCTCTGGCCCGCTCCCCCTGCATCAGCTTTGCGACATAACAACCATCAAACGCCTCTACTCTCATCCAGCGATCCAACGTGGGTGACAAGAGTACATCTTCCAAGATCGGCATGGACGTGAGTGACGCGTTCGTATGACCAGTACACTGCCCGATGTCCGACGGTGAATACCCAACCTTATTCCTTTTCTCCTTTCCATAGTCTCTAAAGGGCCTGGCAGGAAAGTACCTTGGCACTGGCGAGCAGGGAGCCGAGGGCGTCCATGGCGAGCCTGGCACCACGGCGAGCGGAGGCGGGGGGTTCCGCGACAAGCTGACCAACCTGGCGGAGGGCTACCTGAATAAGAAGCCTGGCCCCATCGACCCCAACCAGCAGGGCCATGCATCCGTAGCGTCGGCCGAGGGCGCCATTCCCACCCATGCGACTCCTGGAGGTCTCGAGGGGAAGGCCGCTTCCGGGCAGACCGGCCAGCCGGCCGCCGGTGCTTCCAGCTACATCGAGAAGGCCAAGGATGCGGCCCGGAGCTACCTGGACAAGCACCCCGTGGAGGAGGGCGGTGCTCCCAAGGCTGGCATCGCCGGGTACCTGGACAAGGCTAAGGTCGCAGCCAAGGATTTCTTGGACAAGCCTGCTGGGACAACAGGGTGGGTCAGGTGGTTGCTTTTGGAGATAGGGCAGGTTGTTTTGGGAGAGGATTGCGTCAGGTCGTCATTGCAGATAGCTGCATCCTACACCGCCTTGGTAAGATGTGCTCCAGCACACGTGTGTGTAATGAGCGATCTTTTGTTCGTTCTCAGAATCTCAATGTGTTACTGGCACAGCCATATTCTTACACAGCCACTGACCTGACATTCCAATGCATCCCTGCAGTGAGGCCGGTGCTGGAGGGCACGGCGGTGGGTTTGGAGCTCACACCCTAGTGGAGAAGCTGTTGGGCCTGTTCAAGAAGGAGGAAGGCAGGGAGCTGGAGCCTGGCAAGGAGAGCGACTACGGCAAGCTCTCCCAGCTGGCCAGCAAATACCTGGGCACTCAGCTGAGCCCCGAGACCCTCAAGGGCTACGTCTCCTCCTTCCTGGGCAAGGGGAAGGCTGGCGGCGCCACGGCTAGCAGCACCGCTGCCCCTGCGGTGCCTGCTCCTACGCTCTAGGGGCTTGCAGGAAGCCCTGAACCCGGCAGAGGCGCCGCTCCTCGAGTTTGAAGAGGCGTATATGAGAGACAATCTCGCATACCTCTTTTGCTCCCAGCTGATGTCTCCTTGGCAACTTCACCTTCCCATCCAAGTCATACCCCCTTCCATACCCGTTGCATGCCCCCATGACCATGTGCTGAGGCTGGACTGTCAGCGCTATTGTATTAATAATGGTTCACACTGTGTTACGTCTTGGGATAAAACAGACTGTCAGCACTCATCCACCCAGCTTCATTCAGTAGTAGGGAACCAGTGTGCGATGGTGAGGGCTCTGGGCGTCCTTCCCAGCCTCCCCCGCCTCCCACAGCCACCAATCCAGCGTGACGCTCGTGATGCCCGGCAGGCTGGGCGCCAGCGCCCCCCGCATGAGCTCCACGGCCTCCACAGTCGCCGCCCTGATCTCCACCTCCGCCTCGCCCCCTGCGGGCAGCTCCCTCCCAGCATCCACGGCCTCGGCCAAGGCGGTGGCGTAGTGCAGGATGCCCATGGTACGCAGCTGGGCCGGCACGCGATAGTCGGCAAACATGGTCAGGCGCTGCACGTCGTGGAAGGCGCCCGGGCCGCCGCCCCCAAACGCGCCCCAGACGTCCGCCACGAAGATCTGGGCGCGTTTGTAGAAGAAGACCTGCCGGCCCCTGGGGGAGGGGCCGGGGGGGGAGCGAGGTTGTTTGGTGGGCAGGAGTGCAGGGAGTGGAGAGCCGGCGGAATGGTGCCTCCCGCAGCGTTGGGGTGCAGGCTGGGCCGGGAAGCAACGCCCTCTCCTCAGGACCCTTGCAGCACAGACTTCGGCCCCGGGACGCACCGGTACACCGCTTGATCCCGGAACCCGGGAAAGGCCTCGACCACGAGGTCCACCAGGGCTGCGGCCGACTGCTGCGCGGCTGCCACCAGACCGGTCACCTGGCCACCATGCCGCCTCAGACCCTTGGGGATCTGGCGACGTGTGGAGGGCAAGGGCTGAGGGAACTTGTGATGGATCACCAGGCACGCAGGGTGGTTTTACGCGAGGAGGGCACAGCATCACCGTCCCAACATGGTCAGGTCCAAGGGCACTCTGGGAGGCCGGTTGCAACAGCACAGTCCCTCCATGTGACCCACCTCCGCCAGAAAGCGCGCGCGCTCGTCGGCCAGGGGTACAGGGCACTCTCGCCCAAACAGCCGCTGCACCATGGCGGGCGTGGCGCCGGCCAGGCTGTCATCAGACAGCACCTGGGGGTCCGCCTCCAGACAGGCCTGTGCTGGGGGAAGAGGGGAGTGCAGCAGTGAGGAAAGTGGCCTGGGGGTGGCGTAGGGGCTTGTTGGGTTGATAAAGTGGTGTGATGTCCTCGCACATGAAAGTGGACTGTGGACAGGGCTTGTTCCTGTCGCCCCACAAGCAACACACACACATACCGCCAAGCCTGCGCTCCGCAGGCACCTTGAGGCCTGTGGCCAGGTGCTCGTACTCCAGCCCCGGCTCAGGCCAGAAGCAAAAATTAAGGGCGTCCAGTACCAGGCAGTACCGCAGTGTGAGCTCAGGGCGAAGTGTGTCCCGGAAGTGCACCCTCGTGTCCCAGGCGGCGGGGCCCACCAGTCTGGCTGCGTGGGAGGCTCTGATGGAAGCCGCTACCGCCGCGATGGCTGCAGTGTGATGGAGAAGGGTGGGAAATGGGCGTGGTGGCCCGCTGCGGTTCAGCACAGTCTATGCAACACTGGCACTGCTCAAACCCCCATGCTGAGTCAAGACAAAGCAGCCTCTGCCCATCATGCTTCCCATCTGAGCTCCCACGGAGGCAGAGTGAGTGCCTGCCGGCGTGTCACTCCGGCGACGCACCTGGCTTGCTGATCTGCACGTGGGTGCCGACCCGAGCCACTGCAGCGGCACTCTGCCGCACCATGTCGCAGCAGCAAGGCATGGCGGCTGAAGCGGCTGTTTTGGAGTGCTGCAAGGGGGGTTGGCGGTGCATCCTGATGCCTCGGGCATCGAGTGATGTTGGGATTGAGGCGCCTTCAAGATCCATGATGTTGCTTCCCTGATACACCCAAGTAGGTCCACTCCTTTGACATGCACATCGAGCACAATGAAGCTACAATGGCCCACGGTGTCATGTGTCTCAGGATTTATCCACGAAAAGGTGCAGGAATGGAGCCGGTGCTCACCGATTTGCAGACACCGTGCCACTGGGAGACCTAGCCCGAGACAAGGAATGCCCAGCTAGGCATCGCTGTCCATCTGAATGGGATCGAAGCGCAAGGACAAGGCATGCTGTGCATAAGCACCGTTGCCCCGACGGTCTTCTTCAAGCCTGGGATATTCTCGCTCTCGGGAGTGGCACAACCTGTCGACGCCAGTGATCCATCACGTGGACGAATGGGCGCATGACCGTCACTGGTGCGCATACCACGATGAAAACCTCATGCATGCCTCCTGGGCTCCCTCATTCTACTACAACTCTCCTTACATTGCATCGAGTGTAATCTCGATCAATACAAGGGTCGACTCGGCCCAGGTTGCTGACCAATGACAACAGCATTCCTCACCACTCGTGCATGTCCATGCACGCCGCAAAGTTTTCAGGGGGCGACATTGAATCATTGCAGGACACTTCTTACCTCGTCAGGATCTCGCCGTCGAGGCAACGCCATGGCCATGCGGGTGGCCACTCGTGAGGTCCTCACCGGTTCCCAGCGGCAGAAGATGGACCCCAGCGATGACACGATGTTCTACGACAGTCCAAAGATTGTGCAACATGTCGATGACGGGTTCAGAGCCCAGCTCACACAGCTGTACCGGGAGAGGCTTCCCCCAGGGGGCACGATGCTGGATCTCATGAGCAGCTGGGTGAGCCACCTCCCCCCAGAAGTGACCTACGCCAAGGTAGTGGGCCACGGCATGAATGCAGAAGAGGTGAGGAGAGGTTTCAGTGGAGGACTATTGTGATTTGTCAAAGAAATTATGTTGACAAAGCCGCCTCGCCTCTGGAGCTTCCTAGGGAGGTCAACGAGAGAATAAGTAAAAGTGCCAGCCTTGTTTATCTCCATGCAGCTGTCGCGCAACCCCCGCCTGGACTCCTTCTTCCTCCGGAACCTGAATGTGGATCCGACGGGCTGGGCGCTGGCAGACAACTCCCTTGATGCCGTGCTGTGCACTGTCAGCGTGCAGTACCTCCAGCAGCCGGAGCGGGTGTTTGGGGAGGTACTGCGCGTGCTGAAGCCAGGGGGCGTGTTCATCGTTTCCTTCAGCAACCGCATGTTCTTCACCAAGGTTAGTTGTGCTTTGTTGTTTGGAGTGCGTCCATGACTGGGAATGGGGGGTCATAAGGGAGTGGTTTGGTCTCATAACATGCTGCTGTGAGCTGTGAGAAGGCAGGGTGGAAGAGAGATTCAACAGGTAAAGCACCGCCGCCATTGCGATACCTTTCCACCCAAGTTTCAGCAGCACCATGCGCTCCTACCTCCTGTTCCCAGGCAATTGCCGCTTGGAGGGACGGCACGGACTACAGCAGGGTGAGGGGATACTTGAAGTGGCAGGAGAGGGAGCTGTGTGGTTTGCCCTCTGAGCCTGTCACTGCTTTGCGCTTTGGAGGGGAGTGTCGTATGGATGGCCAGGCCGCGCGGAGGCCCAGCCCTGTCGATCGCTCTTGTCCCTGCACCCACCCCCTCCCAGATCCAGCTGGTGAAGCAGTACTTTGGTGCCTGTCCGGGGTACGAGCAGCCAGAGGTGATCAATCGCGTCTCTGTGCCCGAGGACCCCTCCCTCCTGGGCAAATTCTGGACGGCGGCCGGTGCCTTGGGCGGCGGCATGCACGACCCCTTCCATGCGGTGCTGGCGCAGAAGAAGATGGAGGCCTGACCTGGCCGGGGCAGAGGTGCCAAGCTCATAGGAACAGCATTAAGATCTGGTGGCGTGCATTTGGCTTCGGCAAGTGTGCTGCCTCCTCTCGGCGCCGAGCTGGAGGCATCGGCAGCTTGGGGCGCGGCAGCCCAGCATGGCAGCGCAGTCATCCTTGCCTACCCCTCCTCGCCCTCCTCTCTGATGGGGTCCCTTCGATGCCCAACCCCCCACTCTGCCGCCTGAGTTGCAATCGCCATGGCCAGCCATGCTGTTTCTGAATCCAGACCTGGGGCAACACACTGCAGACAGAGCCGGGGAATATCCTGCATGCTTGGCAAGCAGGGTGGCCTGGGCAGCTCATCACTCCGCACTGCAGTAACAGCCAAAGGGGGAGGAGGAGTTGGGGATGGGGGAGGAGTTCTTGAGAATGCTACCCCAAAAATTAACCCGGCCAGACATCCCATGGAAGGGTGCCAGGTGTTCCCTCACCGCAACAGCCCGAGGGTGCCATGATGGCAGCACTTCCCGTCTGGTCCTTACCAAGCCCACTTGACCGACACCCCAACCCCAGCGCATACCCCAAGCCAACAACCAACATCCTCACATGTCGTCGTCGTCTGCGTCTGGCAGCGGCATGTTGGCGGCCTCGGTCAGCTGCCGCTCGTACTCCTGCTGCTGCTGCAGGTCGATCTGGACCTCGGGGGGCGCCAGCGCCACCTGCTCCACAAAGTGCAGGTTGGGGTCCCCCACCAGCTTGCGGGCCAGGTACAGGAAGGGCTTCTCGTAGTTGTAGTTGGACTTGGCGCTGATCTCATGGTACTGCAGGTTCTTCTTGCGGTGGAAGGTGACCTGCTTGGGCTTGACCTGCCGGTTCTTCACGTCCACCTTGTTGCCGCAGAGGACGATGGGGATGTTCTCGCAGACGCGGCACAGGTCGCGGTGCCAGGTGGGCACGTTCTTGTAGGTCAGGCGGGAGGTGACGTCAAACATGATGATCGCACACTGGCCGTGGATGTAGTAGCCGTCACGCAGGCCGCCAAACTTCTCCTGCCCGGCCGTGTCCCAGCAGAAGAAGCGCAGCTTGCCGCGGTTGGTGGTGAAGTCCAGGGGGTGCACCTCCACGCCGATGGTCGCTGCAGGGGAGGTGAGATGGTGGGCTTGTGAGGGGCGTGAGTTGTGGAGCCGAGGGGTGAGTGGGCCCATGGACACACATCTGGCGCAGGGGTGGTTACCAGTCCAGATGCAGGGCAGGCTGGGTAGCAGTGCACTCCACAATCCAATACCAATGCAGACAGTGGTGCTGTGGGGATCAGGTGAGTGCCGACGAAGGACTTGTGAGTGATCATCCGCAGAAGCTTCTCCCATGAACACCACACCAGCATGCCCATCCTCTTCATTCCCCAGCATACCCAGCGCCAAGCCAGTCACTCACGCTCATACTTCTTCTCGAACTCTCCGGTCAAGTGGCGCTTGACGAAGGTGGTCTTCCCTGGGGTGTGGCGGGGGGAATGGGCGGTGTGATCTTAAACTCCACTGCCGGGCAGCTGAATTCAAACTGAGCCCACGCACCTGTGCCGCCGTCTCCAACCAGCACCAGCTTGAAGGCTGGCACACCGTCGGGGGTGGTCTGCCCGGGCAGAGCCTGCGATCGCGGCCAAAGTGGGGGAGGGATGAGAGGCGAGCGATCCCTGCGGCTCCCACTGGGACAGCTTTGAGAGCGGAACGTCTCTCCCAGTGCCACCCTTGCATGTTCCAGAAAGAGTGGCACGCCGCTGCCGCTCATGGGATGCTCGCCCTCTCCTTCCAAGACTCACCATCACAACCTCGGGCACCGGCTACACCACGGCTGCCACACACACGAAACGGACTGCCTGCAGCCTGCTTTGGCCACAGACCAGATGTGGGCTTGCTAAAGGGATTGAAGGATGGGGCGAGAGGGAGGTGGGGGCGTCAGGTGGACGAGTTGCTGGCATGCATGGCGCACGGGCAAGGGGCAGCCAATGTTCGAGCCCGGGGTGCCATCTCGCTCCAACTGGGAGCGAGACCCGGGGTTGAGTGTGCAAGACGATCGAGGCATCGATGGTCCATCCGACAATGCAAATGAACCAGAGATCGTCGCGATGGTGGGATGATCTGCTCATCCAGCTGAAAGGCACCGGTGGAGTGCCTTGGAGAGGCACTCGCTGACATCCTGCTCCCGTTCGAGTGCGAGCATCAGGTGCGTGCCTGCAAGGCCCTGCAGCAAGCGCCGTAGACCACGACTGGTCATGTTTTCAGCGTCAGGGTGCGCCTCATGTTGTAAAAGGGGCCTGCGCACGCCCCTTCCCCCTAAGCTCTCGCCGATCAACCCACCGCAGAACGACACAGCGAGGCACCCCGCTGCAGGCCCTGGCCGCGATGGCAGTAGCCTCGGCTGAGGGCGTGAGCCTGGCGGGCTTGCTGGAGGAGTCTGGGCCCGGGGCGGACGCCCCCGCCCTGCTGGCCCGGCTCCCCCCACCCACCGACCGGGCGGTGGCGGAGGTGGCGGGCCTGCTCACCGCCAGCCCCTCCACCTGGGACGCCGAGGCCCTGGGGTCGGCCCTGCACGCCGCGGCCCCCTCCCTGTCGCTGCTGGGCGTCGCCCAGGCGCTGCAGGCCGGCGCCCTGCCCCCGCCCCCCAGCCCCGCCGGCCTGCGTGCCCTGGTGTCCTTCTGGCACGGCCTGTCCGGCGGCGGCGCCTTCCCCGTGGACGTCCTGCTGGGCGGCGCCGCCTGGCCCCGCGCCGACGCGCACGCCGCG
>NW_011934236.1:74065-76208 GCF_000733215.1 Auxenochlorella protothecoides
GGCCGGCGCCGGCGCGCTGCCGGACCTGGAGCGCTGGCTGGGCGGCGCGGTGGGCGCGCGCGGGCCCGACCTGCTCCAGGACTGCCTGCAGTTCCTGGAGGCACGGCTGGACGCGCGCGCCGACCCGCCCCTGGAGGTGCTGGTGCCCTTCCTGCGCGTGCTGGCCGCACACGCGCACGCGCTGCCCCCCGCATCGCACCCGGCGCTGGAGCGCGTGCGGCGCGGCGCGCTGCGCCGCCACCCGGGCCTGGCCGCCGACCCGGCGCTGGGCGACGAGGCGCGCGCCCCGGCCCCGACTCCCCCCCGACGGCCCCTTTGGCGAGGAGGTGGAGGCGGAGGCCAACGCCACCTTCCAGCGCGTGTACACCGAGGCGCTGCCCGTGGCCACGCTGGTGGCCGAGCTGGCGCGCATGGCGGGCAGCGCTGAGCGCCGCGAGCGCCGCCTGCACGACTGCGTGGTGCACAACCTGTTTGACGAGTACCGCTTCCTGGCGCGCTACCCGGACCGCGAGCTGGAGCTGACGGGGGAGCTGTGGGGTCGGGTCATGGCGGCGCGCCTGGTCACCGGCGCGCCCCTGGCCGTGGCCCAGCGCCACCTGCTGGACGCGCTGGGGACCAACGCGCCGGGGTCGCGCATGCACGCCTTCGGCCTGCGCGCCGCGCGCGCGCTGGCGCCGCGCCTGCCCGACTGGCCCGAGTTTGCCGCGCAGCTGGCCGAGGCGCCGGGGCTGGACCCGGCGCTGCGCGCGGCCGCGACGGGTGCCGCGCGGGGCGGCGGCGACGGGGCTTCTCCCATGAACACCACACCAGCATGCCCATCCTCTTCATTCCCCAGCATACCCAGCGCCAAGCCAGTCACTCACGCTCATACTTCTTCTCGAACTCTCCGGTCAAGTGGCGCTTGACGAAGGTGGTCTTCCCTGGGGTGTGGCGGGGGGAATGGGCGGTGTGATCTTAAACTCCACTGCCGGGCAGCTGAATTCAAACTGAGCCCACGCACCTGTGCCGCCGTCTCCAACCAGCACCAGCTTGAAGGCTGGCACACCGTCGGGGGTGGTCTGCCCGGGCAGAGCCTGCGATCGCGGCCAAAGTGGGGGAGGGATGAGAGGCGAGCGATCCCTGCGGCTCCCACTGGGACAGCTTTGAGAGCGGAACGTCTCTCCCAGTGCCACCCTTGCATGTTCCAGAAAGAGTGGCACGCCGCTGCCGCTCATGGGATGCTCGCCCTCTCCTTCCAAGACTCACCATCACAACCTCGGGCACCGGCTACACCACGGCTGCCACACACACGAAACGGACTGCCTGCAGCCTGCTTTGGCCACAGACCAGATGTGGGCTTGCTAAAGGGATTGAAGGATGGGGCGAGAGGGAGGTGGGGGCGTCAGGTGGACGAGTTGCTGGCATGCATGGCGCACGGGCAAGGGGCAGCCAATGTTCGAGCCCGGGGTGCCATCTCGCTCCAACTGGGAGCGAGACCCGGGGTTGAGTGTGCAAGACGATCGAGGCATCGATGGTCCATCCGACAATGCAAATGAACCAGAGATCGTCGCGATGGTGGGATGATCTGCTCATCCAGCTGAAAGGCACCGGTGGAGTGCCTTGGAGAGGCACTCGCTGACATCCTGCTCCCGTTCGAGTGCGAGCATCAGGTGCGTGCCTGCAAGGCCCTGCAGCAAGCGCCGTAGACCACGACTGGTCATGTTTTCAGCGTCAGGGTGCGCCTCATGTTGTAAAAGGGGCCTGCGCACGCCCCTTCCCCCTAAGCTCTCGCCGATCAACCCACCGCACCCACCGCAGGCGAGGCACCCCGCTGCAGGCCCTGGCCGCGATGGCAGTAGCCTCGGCTGAGGGCGTGAGCCTGGCGGGCTTGCTGGAGGTGCTGGAGGACGGGGCGGACGCCCCCGCCCTGCTGGCCCGGCTCCCCCCACCCACCGACCGGGCGGTGGCGGAGGTGGCGGGCCTGCTCACCGCCAGCCCCTCCACCTGGGACGCCGAGGCCCTGGGGTCGGCCCTGCACGCCGCGGCCCCCTCCCTGTCGCTGCTGGGCGTCGCCCAGGCGCTGCAGGCCGGCGCCCTGCCCCCGCCCCCCAGCCCCGCCGGCCTGCGTGCCCTGGTGTCCTTCTGGCACGGCCTGTCCGGCGGC
>NW_011934236.1:77677-78250 GCF_000733215.1 Auxenochlorella protothecoides
CCCGGGCGCGCTGTTCGCGGCCATCAACGCCGACGCTCTGGAGGCGGCGGTGGCGCGTGACGTGGACTACCCCGTGCCCGACCCGGCGCTGGCGGACCGCGTGGGGTTCATCTTCAACAACCTCACGCGCGCCAACCTGGACGGGAAGCTGGTGGAGCTGCGGCGCATCGTCACGCCCGACCTCTACCCCTGGTTCGTCACCTACACCACCGTCCAGCGCGCGGCGCAGGAGGCCAACCAGCAGGACGTGTATGTGGCGGTGGTGGATGGCTGGGGCGACCGTGCGCTGGCCGCGGCTTTCGTCCGCTCCTCCATCAAGTATGTGCGCGTGATCCTGGACTCGCACGCCGTCATCCGCACCAGCGAGCGCACGCTGCTGCGCAACCTGGCCTCGTTCCTGGGCAAGCAGACGCTGGCCAAGAACAAGCCCGTGCTGCAGGTGGGTGAGAGGCGGGGGGGAGGGGGGTCCAAGGGGGGGCTGATTGGGGTTCGAGAGGGGGCTGATTGGAGGGTCGAGGGGGGGCTGGAGTTGGGGGGTCGGAGGGGGGGCTGGAGGTTGGGGGGGGAAGGGGG
>NW_011934236.1:81040-82025 GCF_000733215.1 Auxenochlorella protothecoides
GCTGGTGGCCTGCCTCGCGCGCGAGCACGGCGGCGGCGCCGCCTCGCTCCGCACCGTGCTGGACGTGCTGGCCGCCGTCCTGCTCAAGTGGGTCCTGGTGGATGGGTGTTGTTGGGGGGGGAGGAGGAGAAGGGGTGCATGGGTGCAGTCGGCGACGCGTCGTTGGGGAGGTGGACTCGGGGAGGAGATGGTGGGCGGCCACGGAGGGCGCCCAGGCGATCATGCGCCGGGAAGTGCGCGCCCGTGCCTCCCGGCATGCATCGGGGATGGGCGGCGCGGCGCCCCCCCCCCGCCTCCGCACCCCGTCCATCCCCTCGCCACGCGCCCACCCCTCTTCAGGGACGCGGACGAGCGCGGCGCGGCGTTCAACGGCCGGCCCTACTTCCGCCTGGTGGTGGGCCTGGTGGCCGAGCTGGGCGCGCCTGAGGCCGGCGGCGCTGCGCCGGGCGACGGGGCCGCCCGACTCGACGCCACCCCCAGCTCAACGGCGCTGGAGTACCTGGAGGCGGTGGCGGCCTTCCTCTTCGCAGTGCGCCCGCAGCGCGCCCCGGCCTTTGCCTTCTCCTGGCTGCAGCTGGTGGGCGAGCGCCGGTTCATGCCGCGCCTGCTCTCCGCGCCGGGCCAGGCCGGGTGGGGGCCCCTGCTCCAGCTCATCCTCTCGCAGGTGCTTGAAAATGAGTGTGTGGGTTGGTGGTAGCGTGGGGGTGGGGTGGGGTGGGGGGCGTGATCTGCTTGTACGTGGACGTGGTCACGTTGGGAGGGCTTGGATGGCAGCCGTCCGGCACGGCGTGGGGATGCCTGTAGTCCCTCGACCACAGGCAACGTGCCGGTGGGGTGCGCCAAAGGTCGGGGGCCAGGCTGTCGAGGATGGGCGGGCTGGGTCGGCGCATGTGGAGATGGGTGCGCCGAGTGGATCATCGCGTTGGTGCCACTTCCTGCCCGCCTCGCCTGCGCATACATCCCCCCCCCCCACCACCACACACAC
>NW_011934236.1:83612-114344 GCF_000733215.1 Auxenochlorella protothecoides
TACCACACGTTCACACAGCTGCGCAACCTGGTGCTGTCGGCCTTCCCGCGGTCCATGCACCTGCCCGACCCCTTCACCACGGGCCAGGCCATCGCCGCCATGCCCGAGACGGAGGCGGCGCCGCGCGGCGCCCCCGTTCCAGAGACCCTGCTGCCGGCCGGGCTGCGCGCCGCGGCCGACGCCGCGCTGGGCGCCGGCGGCGCCGCGGCCGAGGCGCTGCCCGCGCTGCTCTCCGCACTGGGCGAGGCGGCGGCGGCGGAGCCCGCGCCCGGCGCGCGCGCGCGCGGCAACCCCGCGCACCGCGCCGTGGCCACGCTGGGCGTCTACCTGGTGCTGCGGGGCAGCGCCAGGGACGGTGGCGCCAAGGACGGCGCCGCCGCCGCACCGCCCACGCCCCACCTGGACCTGCTGGCGGGGCTGGCCGGCGCGCTGGACCCGCCCGCCTGCGGCGCGCTGCTGGACGCGCTGGCCAACCAGCTGCGCTACCCCAGCGCGCACACCGCGGCCTTCAGCGTCGCGCTGCTGGGCCTGTTCGCACGCGCGCCGCGCGAGGCGGTGGCCGAGCAGCTCACGCGCGTGCTGCTGGAGCGACTGATCGCGACGCGGCCCCACCCCTGGGGCCTGCTGGTCACCTTCATCGAGCTTCTGAAGGACCCGCGCTACGACTTCTGGAGCCACGCCTTCACGCGCTGCGCGCCGGACATCGAGCGCCTGTTCGAGTCCATGTCGCGCTCGGCCATGGGGCCGGGGGGCGGAGCGCCGCCGCACCAGGCCGGCGCGGCGCCGGAGGCCGCCGCCGCCTGAGGTACTGCCTGGAGCCGTGGGTCGCCCAACACGCTAGTCTCGTCAGCCTGGCGCAGTGGCGAGCGGGGCAGTGCTGCGAATCATGTGCCTGGCCGGACGCCAGGGCACCCCCCGTTGATTCCCCGTCCCACGCGCTGGGCCCATGTTCATGCTCTCTGCCTATTTTTCAGCTGCTGGGTCGTCGGGCATCGCTCTGTAAGTTGTCACGAGGTTCCTGTTCCTGGCCTGGAGGAAGGCCGGCCTCCGGTGGAAAGCGGGGCCGGAATACGAAATCGCTCGGCGATGGGAGCCCGGTGCCACAAGGCGCCCGCCTCGCCCACACGTCCCCAGAGGCATGGCGAGTGCGGGGGAGGGGCTCTGCCCCTACGATGTGGCCCTGGTGGCCCTCCTGACCTGTGCCCTGCGCCAGGACCCGGAGGCGGACCCCGCACCCCCGGAGGAGGAGGCGGGGGACGCCCTGCCCCGATTCATACATGCCGAGCTCCTGGAGGACTGGCCGGGGCCCGGGAGGTCCATCGCAGCCCTGGCCGAGCGCATCAAGGTGACTAGGGGGTACTGGGGGAGTCGTGGCATTGCGAATGGCGACGGGTGACATGGCATCACAACCCAGCCGTGCGTTGGGTTGCGTGGGGGTGGACGCGCCGTCTCACCCTGTGGTCGCACTACCCGCTCAGGCATGCACTCCATGTGTAGATCTTGGGGCATTGATGCAGAGATCTGGACCCATCGATCCAAGAGTTCCCTGTGAATCCAAGCTCAGCGCCCATCGCCACCACAGGCCTGCCTCGAAGGGGACCTCCGGCTGCGCGACTCGGCCTACCCGCAGGACGTGCTGGACTGGCTGGGCGGCACGCTCTCCGCCATGCAGACCGCCGACGACCTCACCTCCCTGTTTGCCACCGCGGCGGCGCTGGCGGCCGGCCATGCGACCCCCCGCCCCGCCCCGGAGCCCAACAGCGCGCTGGGTCTCTTCCTGCGCCGCGCGGGGGCCCTGTTTGGCCGCATGCCCTTCGAGGTGAAGAGGTTGAAGGAGGGAAGGAGTGTTGCAGGGCGTGCGCACTCGACTCAGCACACGCCTCGCCGGCTGCGTGAGATGTGTTGAAAATGCTCTCGGCCTGATGTTTGAACGAGGCTGGAGCGTTGATGGCATCCCCGCCTGCAATGAACCCTCCACTTCCCCGCAGGCCGTGTGCGACCTGCTGGAGGAGGTGCAGCTGGCGGTGCACCACGCCGTCTCCGGCACCGCCCCCGCATCGACGCCCGTGCCCGCGGCGGTGGACCTGGGCATCTTGCGTGCGCGCCTGGAGTCCCACGCCCTGGCGTCATGTGGTCGGGAAGAAAGCGGGGCGGTGCCTGATGCCCCACTGGGTCCCCCGCTCGCCGACCTGGCGGCGCACCTGGCGGCGCTGCGCACCGGCGACTTCCCCGCGGCGCGCGACGCGCTGCACCGCTATCACGACCGCTCCGGCGGCGGAGCGGGGGCCCCCTCTCACCTGCTGCAGCGCGGCCCGCTGGCGCTGGCGCAGGCGCATGCGCGCGCCGGGCACGCCGCGCGCGCGCGGCGTGGCCTGGAGGAGGTCGTCCGCGCGGCGCAGGCCGGCGGTGCGCACGCCACTTTGGCGCACGCGCTGGGCGCGCTGGCCGACGTTGCCGGGCTGGCACGAGGCAGGGGCGCGGGGGAAGAGGACGCCGCCACGCCCTGCCCTGCGCGCGACTTGGCGGCGCAGCTGGACCGCGTTTTTCGCCGCGCGCAGGCCCTGGCCGAGCCGTCGCTGGCGGTCGCGAGTCGCCTGGCGCGCGCGCGTTTGGACTCGGAAGCCGGGCTGGAGGCCGGCGACGTGGCTGTGGTCAAGGCGCAGGACACGGCGGCCGACGCGGCGCGGCTGGCGGCCTGCGTGCGGCTGGAGGCCGCAGTGCCGCCGGCGCCGCCGCACGCGGCGCGCGTCAGCGACGGAGTATCTGGCGAGCCTGGCCCCACGGCCGCCTCCGCCGCGGCGCTCGCTACGGTGCAGGGCCTGTCGGACCTGTTCCTTGGCACGGGCAGCGTGCTGGGGGAGGGCGGGGGCGATGACACCGGCTGGCCGCCGGGGGGTGCCCCACGGCACGCCGCAGGAACAACAGCCGCGCTGGCGGCGCGCTCGCAACTGCTTCCCGCCGCAGCCTGGGAGCGGGCGGGCGCGCCGAGGCTGGCCCAGCTGCGCTGCCTGCTGGCGCTGCGGGACGCGGCGGCGGGCGATGCGGAGCGCGTCGAGGCGCTGCTGCTCCTGGCCGACAGCCAGGCGGGCGTGGCGGGGCCCGCGCAGGGCCTGAGGCTCCTGGATGCCACCCTGGGGGGAGCTGGGGAGGGAAGGGGTGATGTGTGCGATGCGCCCAAAGGCAAACGCGAGGAGGGGCGCGTCGCGATGGACGGCATGTGCGAGGTGGGAGGCGGTTGGCTGAACGATGAGGGAGAGGTGGCAATCGGCCGGGTCGACATCCCCTCCAGCCTGTCGGCGGCTGTGCGATCGAGGGTGGCGGCCGCACGCGCATGTTTGGAGGGGCGCCGAGCGCTGGCGGTCGGCGACGCGTGGTTGGCGCGGCACTGGGCGGGCCGCCTGGCCGCACTGGCGGGGCCTGGCGCGGCCGCCCTCCGCGCCGACCTCGACCTGCAGGCCGGCGAGCTGGCGACGGCCGCCGCGGCGCTGCGCTGCGAGCACGATGGCGCCGAGCGCGGCGCCCAGGCCCTGCACGCCGCCGCGCTGTCCTGCGAGCGTGCGCTGCCAGCCGCGCGTGCTCTGCTCCTGGGCGCCGCGGCGCGGGGCGAGGGCGGGGACGCCGCGGGCGCCATGCCCGCCGCGCTGGCGGCGCTGGGAAGCGCGGCACGCTGCGCCGCGGACCCCCTTGCTGCGCGGGCCCGGCTTGTGCTGGTCAGTGGGGCTGTGTGAGTGAGGGATGTGGTTTGGGGGGGGCGGGAGGAGGGGAGGTTGAATAATCGAGGGCGGGTTTGATCGCGCTTTGCCCGATTACCCAGGGGCGACCGGAAGGCAGGCTCCTTGGTCACCGGGCCGACTCGTCGCGATTGTGCCAGCTCTGGGGCTGTGGCGGCGGGCACTACCAGCCGTCCTCTGACCTCTGCCTGACTCAAGAAGATCCGACAGCAAAGGCACCACGTGGGGACCTACCACCCCCCCACCTCCACTCTTCACAGGCCCGGATCCTGTGCCACCTGGGCGAAGCGCGTGCAGCGCAGCGCCAGCTGGACGCCGCGCTGCCGGTGGTCCTCGCGGCGGAGTCCCGAGCCCTGGCCGGAGAGGCGCACTTGACGCAGGCCGAGTGCTGGCTTGCAGCCGAGGACGGCATGGATCTGGCCACCGAGGCCCGCGCCAGGTGCGCCATTCTACTTGGGATGCAGAGAGGGTAGTGGGGGCCTCAGTCGCGTGCAGGCGGCGTTTGGCTCGGCGTCCACTCTTCCTGTCAGACCGTGGGGTCCACGTCACTGCGTACAACTCCCTGTGCCAGCTTGGTCCCCAAAGATCGTGCCGTCTGACTTTGCGCCCGGAGTCCACAGCGCACCTTCTCCCGGCCGCAGGGTGCGTGCGAGTCTGGAGGCTGCGA
The DNA here is from genome assembly GCF_000733215.1 of Auxenochlorella protothecoides. NCBI lineage: Eukaryota > Viridiplantae > Chlorophyta > Trebouxiophyceae > Chlorellales > Chlorellaceae > Auxenochlorella > Auxenochlorella protothecoides. Next base: position 88,011 of record NW_011934236.1, read on the forward strand.
GGCTGGAGTTCCAGGCAGCGGGTGAGGCCTGGAACCTCGACCACGTGGACGAGGTGCTTGCCAGCCTGGCGCAGGGCCCGTGATGGGGACCTGCCCGAGAGCACCCAGACTGCTGATACCTGGCGTACTGGTGACACGGCACGCTGTGATGCCTTGCGGCCGAGGCCTGAAAATGACCCTCACCCCTTCAGTGCCGCGCCCACCGCACCAGAGAATGCATCGACCCTTGTGACTGAATAGTCCACAACACCGCTTGTCATTCCCCCTTCACCCCCGCGAACCCAGTCTCAGAGGCATGTATTCTTGGGGCTTGACCTTGCAGTCAGACTGCAAAAAGGAGACACGCTGCGCGCTCTGGGGAAAACGAGCTCACGAGTGGCTGGTGACGGGCACGAGGTGGAGCGCCCTCTTCAGGAGGGTCCAGGGCGCCGGGGTATCGAGGGTCACCGCCCCGAGGTTCTGGAGGATGTGCAGAATGGCCGAGCAGACCAGGCAGAACATGACCAGGAGGCTGATCCAGACCATCGCCATCTCCCAGGGCTCCAGCATGTAGATGCCCAGGCCGAAGATCATGTGCTCATACACGCGCTTCACCCGGCTGTGACGGTGGTTGTGCAAGGGGTTTGGTCGGGAAGACGCTGCTACCACAAGCAGGGCTGCCTCGCTGTGCGACTCAGTCAGCCCACCCCCTCTTGGTCTCGCACCTGTAGGCACGGGTGATCACGTTACGCTCTCTCCTGGCCTTTTCCTCCGCGAGGATTGCCTGGAAGCGCGCGATCATCTCGCTGGGGCTGGGGGTCTCGGCCTCGCCATTTTGTTCAAAGGTGGTACTGGGCAAGGGGCCGGTCGACCTCCTCCTGCGAGCGCACGCGCCATAGGTGTATGTCTTCATTCCATGCATAGTCCAGCAAAATGCCTTGTCCACCATTGAAGAGTCCTGTAACACACCTGTGTGCACGCGTCTCCACCGCCATCGTTCCGTCTAGCCAAGGCGTTCACACACGCTGCGTGAGGCCCGACGGCTCTCAAGCTAGAAATTGGGTATCCTTGAGTCTCCCTGGCGCAGTATGGTGGGGGCTTTAGAGATACCTCTCACTCGAGCAGCTCGACTCCCGTTTCAAAGTGGGCGGAAGGCAGTGCGTAGTGCCGTCGCTGACGCGTTGCTGACGAATGGTGAGAGCGAAAGAAGATGCGCGAAGTTATAATATATCTGCTCGGTGACGAATGTGTTGCTGTTGTGGCCTGCTCCTCGGTGTTGAGGGGTGCCCTTGCCGGTGCTCTCCCCAGCCCCGCGCCCTGGCCAGCTGCGCACTTCCCGTGTTTCGAGGGTTGCGCCTCTGCTGCGATCCTTAGCAACACACACGCAGTAGGCATGTGAGCTCAAGCATCTTTCAATGGGATGCAACAGCATCTGTCTTCAGTGGCCAGTGCTCCCCAGAATGGCCAAGATGCTCCTCAGTCCTTATTGGTGTACCCAAAGTATTGCAGCATGGGCACCTGTGTGTAAAGCAGTCACGAGTGGGGTTCAAACTTCCCACCTCATGCATCCAGGGTCACCCAGCCTGGCCCACTCCTACGCAGCCCATGGAACATACCACGAATGAGATGGCGAGGAGGGTGAGCACTATGGTGGATGTCACCGGCTTCTTCTGCTCGGTCTCCGCCTTGGTCTTGTACGTCCTACGCCGCTCGGTGTCGGCACGCTGGGGGGCGGCAGGCACCTCCTTCCCCTCCAGCCGAGCAGCAATGCGCTCCACGGAGGACAGCACCTAGGGATTTCGGGATGGACCTGCTGAGTCGCCATGCTGTGGCGCCCGGAATGCGGCTCGTGCAGGGGTGGCTGCCAGGCAAAGTGTGACTCGGAAAAACCCTCCCTGGCTCACAGTCGCATTGTACTTCTCCTGCTCAGTCAGGATGGGAATGTTCTCGCCCACCACAGAGTCCACAAGGTCCTCTCCGACGGCCTGCAAAGGTGGTGGGTGAGGGTCAGGGGCACTACGCTTGCATGTGTGGGTAGAAGGGGTGCACGACTCAGTGCAATGGAGCAATCACATACCCTTGTCACGACAGCCAGGCTCCTCCCAGCCAATCAGACCTTGACAAAGGCAGGGCCGCCGGTGAGCGCGCCGTCCTTTCCGGTGGTGACAATGAGCAGGATGCCCTGCTTGTCCGGCTGCCCATACCACTTGCCAAGAAGCTTGTCACCCAGCGCAAATGCATCTGGCTCCACCTCCAGCTTCCTCACGGTTGCCACCTCCAGCCTGTACCCCGTTGCTTCCTGTGAGCGGGATACTTCATGATCAGTCCCCTGGCTTCCAGCAAAAAGCCTGCCTGCAAAATCGCCACCGCTGCAACGTAGGTGCGCCCGTGAAACGGCATGCGACCCATCCACCAATAAGCCCCAACATCACCTCAAGGCTCTTCAGCCGAGACCCCAGCTCGCTGCGCGTGGTGCGATTGAGCACTTTGGCATCGTCGATGATGTACTCTGTGGGCGTTCCATCGCCCACCAGGTCGGCCTCCGAAGCTGCGGCCGGCAGGCAAACCGGGCTGGCCACAAGAGACAAGGCAGCTCCGGCTGCTACAATCTGAGGTGGGGGGATATGGTGCTAGGAAATTCAATCACGTTCTGAAATTGATGCTCGGGCTGAGGCGAGCGCACGGGCATGGTCGACAGAGTCCCTGTCGTATCGAGCGTCATTGCGGAACTCTGCCATGCACTCTCACACCAGCACACATAGTCCGTGCTGACCATGCCAGCGACGCGGTGTCCCAGTCCAGTTTCCTTGGTCCTGTGTTCAGCGACGATGCATTTTGCGGCCAACACGCGAGGTGTCGGGCGAGCGCATGGACGTGCCGAGCGGACCAAACATGTCCGACCGCCGTGCGGTTGCACACTGGTACCCAAGCCGACGCCGAGCATGCTGGGGGGTGAATGCCGACCGACACAGATTCTGAAAATGTGTTGTGATCGAGAGAATGCGAATGGGGTTTACGGTCGCGTGCCCCTTCCGTAAACATGCTCCATCCCTGTAAATCCAACCCGATCTGCTGTCAACCGGTGTCCCCGACCACAGGCAGCGCGAATGTCGCCCCCGGCGACATGGTACTCGACAGTCGTACGCGTAGGGTGATGCATAGGTAAATCTCACACTCTCGCATGCCGTGCAGGGGCATGCAGCACTCAGTCGTCGCCCACCCCGGCGTCCTCCGGCTCCGCAAAGAGGAGTTTCAGCTTCGGCACCAGGCTCGGCAGCCGGGGCAGGTCCACCAGGTTGATGCGCATGAGATCGAAGGCGATGCCCACCGATCCCTGCCAAAGAGGTTCGGGGGGGGTAGTTGATCGAGGGTGGGGAGAAGGTGGCCCTGCACAGCAGGCCATGGGCCCTGTGGGACAGATGAAGTTGCTCCCTCCCATGCTCAGCACCTCCAGCTCTTGATGTCAGCACTCGGCAGGTACCTCGTCCCTATAGAGACATGATGATGATCACCCCCACGAAACACATGGTTACCTGGAAGTTTGCGTCGATGACCGGGATCTTGGGGTAGCGCTGCGAGAAGTGGGTGAGCACGGTGCGGTAGGCCCCCGCCGCCGCCGCGGTGTCCACCGCCTCGCTGGTGGTGCAGTGGTTCTTGGCCAGCGCCTCTTCCGCCAGCTCGTCCTCGAAGGTTGCTTCGTGCACCAGCAGGGTTGCCCCCCGGGCGGCATCCCGCACCGCCTCGCAGGGCCGGGTGTCGCCCGAGAAGACCAGCTTCCAGCCGGCCGCGGCCTCCAGCGCCAGGCCGTAGGCGTGCGCGCAGTGCTCCACGCGGAAGCTGACGAGGCGCGCGAGGCCCAGGTCGGCGGCGAGGCGCGCCAGCGCCGCGGCCGAGGCCTCCGGCACGTCGGCTGCCCCCGGGACGGAGCAGGCCACGTCCACCCAGGCGCAGGGCGCCGCCTCGAGCGCGGCGTACGCGCCCAGCGCGCGGCGCAGCGACCGCGGTGCCAACACCGTCAGCGCCGGCGCGTCGGCGCCCAGCGCCGCCGCGCGCGCGGCCAGCACCGAGGCCAGGCCGACGTGGTGGTCGGCGTGGATGTGGGAGATCCAGACTCCGCGCAGGCGGCGAAGCAGGGCTGCCGTCCCCGCCGACCGCTCCGACCGCTCCAGCTGGCCCAGCGTGCCCTCCCCACAGTCCACCAGCAGCGCCCCGGCCTCGAAGCAGTCCACCAGCGTCCCCGTCACGTTGCGGTACTTGCTGGGCACCGCCGCGCCCGTGCCCAGGAAGGTCACCTCCAGGCTGCGGGGGCCGGCGCTGGCCAGGCAGGGGGGGGGGTGGTCGCCGGGGACGGCGGCGGCGGGGCCCAGAGCCGCGATGGCCTCGCCCGCGGGGGAGGCCGCCAGCTCGGCCCGGACCGCCTCGGCGCTCAGCGCCTCCGGCACCTCGGCTGCGCGGAACGAGGGAGAAAGGTGGTCGGGATCGAGTCGGCCCTTCCTGCATGCACATCGTGCCTGCGCCAAGCGCAGACAGGAATCTTCCGATAGGGGGTTCCATGACTGGGTCCATCGCACCCCCTCACACAGTGGCTCCGCTCACATGAGTCCAGGCCGCGCTTGGCCACGGGGCGCAGGTTGAAACGCAGCAGGTTGTCGCCCGCGACGCCGCCTGAGAAGGGGGAGGAAAGGGGGGTGCAGGAGGTCGGGCGGCGGTCTAGGAGGCCATGCACCCAAACGGGTATCGCAGATCGGCCTGCCACCGGAAACCAGAACAGGTAGGGAGGGCTCGCGCGTGTCAGTCACTAGGATGGATGATTGACCACATGGGTTCATGCGCTGTTCAGTGGATAGATCGAGGACCATCATCCACACGCGGGCGTGGCAGTGAAGGGAGCTTGGCAGGACCACCCAAGTACCCCACAGTGGGATGACATGCCTGGCAGGGGGATGGCCCGCTCGCTGCCTGCTCCATCGGAGGGCAGCAGCGACTGCTGGAGGGGGAAGACGGTGGCGTCCAGGGCGTTGAGCTTGGCCTGGACACCCGCAGCCGCCCTCATCACCGGCTGCCCGGCCTTGCCGGCGGCGGAGGCCAGGATGTGTGATGCACCGGGGTCAAATCGCGCTGCCCACGCCTGGTACTCTGGCAGCGCGAGCACGCCAGCGGGGGTGAGGTGCACTATGCACGCCACTGTGTTGGTGGAGGGAATGTAGAGGAGGAAAGGTGTACGCAGGTTGGCCCAGAGCTGCACAGTGGTACAGCATCATTGTCACGACAGGCGCCGTCATGTTCAGGATCCAACCCTGGGATGGATGTGGGGTGGCCCAGGGCACATGCTTCAATCTCCAGCGCACTCCCGCCCCCCACATCCAGGCCCTCACCCTTGCTGGCCTTGTTGCCGCCCTGTGCAAAGGTCTGGAGGTCCTCGGAGGCCGCGAGCGCGGGCAGGTACGCCGCCGATGGGCAGTCGACGACGAGCACCACCGGGCCGGGGGTGGCGGGATCCATGACGTCGGCGGGGGTGATGGTGGATCCGTTTGTGGACAGCACGCTCTCCCCCCGCACCAGGCGGCCGTAGGTGGGGCCGCGAGGCACACCCAGCGCCGCCGCCTGGAAGGTGTTGCAAGGTGGGGGAGGAGAGGTGGGTGCATGCTGCCCACATGTTTGTCTGGCCGCGCCGGTGTTCAGGAGGTGCCCAACAGGTGCATGGGCAGAAACACAGGCGGGGCAGACAAGAACTGGGTTGCACGTCTGCCTTCGCACTGCCCTGCAGATCAACAGCAAGCTCTTTCAACAAGCCAAGCCAAGCCCTTCTTCACACCTTCTGGGGCTGGAACTTGCCCGGGATGTCTGGGAGCTCGGCCGCATAGCAGGCCACCGCCCCTGGTCCTGGCTCGCCGGGCTTGAGCCGCTTGGCGGCCCGCTCCTCGCCGTCCTTGCCAGCGGCCTCCCTTGTGCTCCCTGCCGTCACTTCAGCATCGGAAGTCGACGTTGGACCCTCTCTTCCTGCACCCAGCGCGGACACCTCGCCGCCCGCAGCAGCCGCCCCCTCAGCCTCGCCAGCAGTGAGCAGGAAGGGGGTGATGGTCACCAGCTCGTTGGCGACGGCGGGCTGGGCGTGCTGCAGCTCCTGCATGCCCAGCCCCACGTCCTTCAGGTTCACAAAGGTGCGGTAGGCGTTCAGCAGGGCAGACAGCCCCGGCGGCCCATGGAGCGCCATGCTGGCCTGGCCGGCCAGCAGCCCGCCGGCGGACGAGTCGGCCATGGTGAGCAGGGAACCGGGCAGGCCGCCGGCTGTGGCCGCCGACACGCGGGTGAGGAGCAGGGCGGACATGCGTGCCAGCTTGATCCGGTGCTCCACACAGTAGCGCTGGAAGCCCTCCCCCATGTTGAACAGGTAGCGCTGGCGGTCAAAGAAGAGGAGGACAGAGGGGGAGGAGGAGGGGGCATCAGCGCCCACGCCCAGCACCTGCAATTGGGGGGAAGGGGAAGCGGGAGGCTCAGTTTCAGTGCGGGCGCATGCTGAACGGCAAGGCACGCAATTGACTCTGAAACGGCTGCCAAAACACAAAGGACATCAGGCTTGCACCATGAGGAGGGTCACTGAGAGCCGCAGGGCCACTTGGTAGGAGACGATCGCAGCGACATTACCCCATGCTGTAAGAACATCATCCCTTGGAACCTTCTACCCATGATTCATTGAGCACACCTGGACATAGGCCGAGGTGTTGGCGGGGTTGAGGTCCTGGTCCTTCGCCATGGCCCGCACGAAGCCCGCGAGGGTGCGGCGCGGCGGGGATCTGAGGAGCAGGGAACCAGGAGCAGAGAAACGCAGAGCAATGTTGTGAGCCTGGCTCGAGGGCTCGCGATTCAGAACGAGGTGTTGGGTTGGAGCCGCTCTGAGTGCTCTGCCTGTGTGCGGGGTGGCAACCAGCAGCAGCCCAGGCATGCGCTTAATAGGTGGCGCTGTTAAAGTATTTTACCAAAGAGCACCAATGGCTCACATAGGAATAATGTTCGTTCTGCGCGCAACATGCGGGCGCCATGCATGTTCTGGGCGCTAGCTCCTCTGGGCGCGCCAAGGAAGCGTCGACATCAGATAAGACTCGCAACATGAATTACAGCAGGCAAGAAGCGACTTCCGGCCTGGATTCACACCCAGCATATTTTCCTATGCAGATCTGACATCACCGTAGCCTCAGCCAGGCTTGGGCAGTATGTTGGGGTCGCTCACGACACCGGGGCAGCCATTCTCGCCACCATGTCGATCCAAGGGCTCGACACCGCGGACTGTCACAGCATGGGCTTCTAAGAAGCCTCTTCTCGACATCAGGAGACTGGAGACTGGTTTCAATGCGAATCCGAGGCCGAGAGCTCTCCCTGGAGCTGGCCCAAGCAGGGGTAACCCTGCGGGGCTGGTCCCCCTGCTTCTCCTGCAGCCAGTGATGGACGCCCTCCTGGCCGCGCCGGCCCTGGCATCCGAGGGTGAATACCAGCCGCTCGCCGGCCTCGCCGCTCTCAAGTCCGTCGGCGGGGTGGCGTACGGCGCCCTGGTCCTCACCTACTTTGTCACACTGTGGAGGCGACGAGCAAAGCGTGCGAGCTCAGGCCAGAGGGATCGCCGGTGGAGGCCGATGAACCTGGAGCTCCCTGATGGTGCGCAGCTGCTGGACCCCAAGCAGGAGGAGGAGGAGGTGACCCCCCTGGCCTCTGCCATGTGAGCCCCTGGGTTGTTGCTGGCATCTGAGTGCCTGATCGAGGGAACCGCGCAGAGGACCAGCGCGGGAACCGGCCGTGTCCTGCGCGTGGAGCACACGGTCGCCGGCTGCTTTGCGGTGCTCCCTCCAACCGTTGCCCCTCCAGTTCCAGCCCCTGCTCCATGACGCAGAGTGGCGCTGCAGGCGAGCGGGCTCTGCGTCGCCATGTTCTACCTGTCCCGCTCTGTCGACGCTTTCTTCCTGAACCAGGCCGTCCCCGACCAGGTCATCGCACAAAAGGTGTCCCAGGTGGTCGCCACTGGCGTGCGTTGCTGCGCCTACCTGGCGACCTTCCTGGTCGGCGCCAACGCCGCGGGCCTGGCAGGTGCGCAGGCGGGGTGGAAAGCGCAGCGACATGGAGCCTGGGACGGGTGTGGGGAGCATGATGGGGAGTGCCCAGCGTGGATCGTGCCTTGGGCGACGGTGACGTCGAGGCAGGTCCCTCCAGCGTATCCTCACTCGCCGCGTGCGCAGGCCTGACGGTGCAGCTGCTGCTGTTCGGGCCACAGGAGGACGAGGGCGCGGCAAAGGGCGGCGCGCCGGGCGGCCCGTCGCTGCCCAAGGTGTCGGTGGTGGACGACATCGGCGCCATCCGCCGCGCGTTTGCCGAGGCGGAGGAGCAGGGCCGCGGCGAGCGCCCCTGAGTGGGTGGCTGTTCCTGCGACTGTGCATCCAGCGGCACATTCTTTTCCATTCTTTACCCCATCCGCCTTCGCACCACAACACTTCAGCTCGACTTGTACTCATGACTGTGTCCTTGAGGCGCTGTGGTGGTGCCCTGTGTATACCCTCCTGTGATGTCTGGCGGGGAGTGGGTACCCACTGGCCGCCCTGTCAACCCTGCATGCCCTCTCACAACCGTCTCCTTCGGTCCCTGCATGCACAGCGTGTCACGCCGGAATGTCATACAGCGGGAAGCCCTTTCGATTGCGGTTCATGATGGCCTGCGCCAGCTTCACCTGCGTGAATGGTTGTTGTTGGGGAGAGGAGGAGACTGGAAACATAGGTACACCCAGTCACCAGCAGGGCGCGTGATGTACTGGCCACCCTTTCCCGGCCTGCATTGCTCCTATCCACTCCCCGCCGCCCCCCAGCAAAGGCCACTACCAACCTGCCTCCCCAGGACCAGGACCGACACCAGCCCCGTGCCGCCTGGGCCCCGCCCCGTCCGCCCCACGCGCCGGATGTACTCGGAGGGGTCCCGCGGGAAGTCGAACAGCACCACGTGCTCCGCCAGGCCCGAGTCGATGCCGCGCGAGGCCCGGTCGGTGGCCAGCAGGACCAGCGGCGCCTCACCCTCGCCGCCCCCGGGGGCGGCCAGGAAGGCGCGGAGGTTGGCCTTGCGCAGCGGCGGCGCGATGGCGGTGTGGTAGGGCAGCACGCGCGCGCCGCCGGCCCGCTCGCGCCGCTTGAGGAAGTTCTCCACCGCGCGGCAGCCCTCCACCTTGTTGCAGAAGACGATGGTGCGCGCGGCGCGGCTGCCGGCCAGCAGCCGCGCCAGCGCGTCGGCCTTGCGCGCGAACCCGCTCTCCTCGCTCACCTCCTCGCCGCCGCTGCAGTCCAGCAGCCGCTCCTCCACCCCCGCCGCGGGGCGGTGCAGGCCCGGGCCGGTCACAGCGCGCAGACCGGGCCAGCGCCGCAGCAGCGCGTCGTGCAGGTCGCCGGGCAGGCTGGCGGTGACCACGACCAGCCCCGCGTCTGAGGCCCCAGGCGCCGCCAGCGAGGCCTCCACCTGCTCGGGGAAGGTGGTGTTGCCCAGCAGCACATCCACCTCGTCCAGCACCAGGCAGGAAAGGGCGGCCAGGCCCAGCGAGCCGTCCTCCAGCATGCCCGCCACGCGCGCGGGGGTGCCCACCGCCACATCCACGCCCGCCGCCAGCTGCGCCAGCTGGCTGTCCTTGCCCGCCGAGGTGGTCAGGCCCGTGATGCGCAGGGGGAACCCCGCGCCGGACAGCCGGCGGCACACCCCCACTACCTGCCGGCACAGCTCTGGATGGGGGGGTTTGGAAGGGAGGGAGAGGGGGGAAGAGTGACGAGAGTGGCTTGAAGAATTTTGTGATGGGGGGAGCGGGTCACGACAGCCGGCTATCCTGGAGGGCTGAGCGCCGCGCAAGAGCATCCCTGAAGCGCGCTGCAGTTGTCCTAGGGCTGATTCGAACAGATGGACCAATAGAGATGCGTACTGCAGATCATCCATGCATCGATTTGTCGGTGCTCCAAACGCCCTCACCCCCCCACCCCCACCACCGGCTCCACCCAACCACACGACCATCAAGCTTCAGGCACCCTCACCGGTGGTGGGGACCAGGATGAGGACGCGGGGGCTGTTGCTGCGCGTGACGGCGGCCAGGCCCAGCCGCTGCTCCTCCTCCTTCAGCCTCTGGACCAGGGGGAGCAGGTAGGCCAGCGTCTTCCCGCTGCCGGCATGGTCTGCAAGCAGGAAGGCCGAGGTGGGGCTGGCCGTCACCGCGTTCCAGGCAGCCGCCTGATGAAGAGAGGACATGGAGGGGTACGAGTACGGAGTTGGGTTGTGTGGATGGAAGGGCCCCTGTTCAGAACCCATCAGCAGCTGCACTGTCACGCCAGCCCACGCCCAGTGCACCCCCCCACAAACCCCATGCCTGGATGTGGGAGGGCCTGGTGACGCCGGTCTTGGACAGCGCCCTGATCAGGTCCTCGGACGCCCCCAGGTCCTCGAAGCTGGATGCAGCGAAGAAGTCGGCGGGGCGGGGGGGTTCGCGCCCCTCATCCACGGGCTCGCGCCGTCCGGGGGGGCCGCGGAACGGCCGTCGCCCCTCTGAGTTACCTGGCGGCCCAGGGCCCTGGGGCCCCTCCCTGCGCTTCCATCGGGGCTCCTGGCCCTTCCGAAGGCCGCGTCCCCCGCCGCGGTTGTAGGCGTTGTGCCCAGACCTGTCGAGTGAGAGGGTGGGCAGGGCCCCAGGCTCAGGCCCGGCTGTTGGCATGCCAGGACTGTGGCACTGGAGCCACGCTCACGTGTCTCCCATCGGCACACCCAGCAGATTGTAGAATTACTCACGGAGAGCTGGAACATGATGTTGTGAATGACTCTGGTCTCCTGTAGAGCGGGACCGAGTGCAGCCTTCCGGCAACAGGCCTAGCTAGCACCGAGAGCCCTTGAATGACCATGCTGATCAGGTCACCATGAGTCTATTTGTGGATCTTATCTAAATGTCAGGCTTTGATCATCTTCTTGCATCATTGGTCGCAGAGGCGACTATCGCCATGCATGCGTTGTGCTGGTTTCGGATGGGGTCCGCACCCAAGAAGTTTGCGCGCGCGCGTGCAGGAGGAATCTCAAGGCCACTTGCACAGGGCATCTTTGCTGGGGGCAGAGCGAGCCCTTGTGCAAGTACCTGCAGCCAGCTCGATACGTACGCAAATCGGTCCATTACATATCTTCGCCAAGTTTCGAGGTGCGGAGCGGCAGGGTTGCAGGCACCGAGACTCAGCCGGAGCCCAGGGTTGTCCCCGACCCCTGGCCATGGCGTCATCTTCCGCCGTCACCGACCAGTTGTTCGGGACCCTAGGGCACACGGAAGGCGCGCTGTACCAGCTGCCACGTAAAATCCCTCTTCGCATCGAGCCCAAGACCTACTTTGGTGCGTGCTGAGGGGGCTGGCGTGGACCGTACAGCTGCAACCCTTTCCACCCCGGCCCCTCACCCCTCCCCGCCCGCTCCTTTGCAGCAAATGAAAGGACGTTCCTGGCTTGGCTGAGCATGGCCACCACGCTGGGCACCGTGGCCACTGCCATCGCTGGCTTTTCAGTGGAGGATGGGGATGCCTCGGGGCGCAAGAGCTCCATCAGCCCCCGCACCGTGGAGCTCATCAGCATGCTCCTCCTCCCCATCTCCGTGGGCATGATTGTGTACGCCCTCTTCATCTTCTACAGCCGCAGCGAGAACATCCGGAAGAAGCGGGTGAGTTTTGCGGGGGTTGGGGCGCCTTCTTGAGCTTGACGTGGAGAGTAAGGGTTGAGGAGCGCTTGGTTGGCATTCGCATCGTGTGTTGAGGCCCAGTATTGGCAGTTTGACATGAGCGCTGTACCTCTGCGCCTGTTAGACCTCACTCCTTTCATTTCTTTGCCACTCTTTGCAATGCAGATTGGCTTCTTCGATGAGAAGGTGGGGCCCCTGTCCGTCGCGATAGTCGTCATGATAAGTCTGACGCTCATTCTTGCATCCGCCATCAAGGATGTGGTTTCGTCCCGATAGCCGCCCAATCTGCGTGGCTAATATGAAGACGGCTTGCTTGTGTGTGTTTGGCAGTGTGCCCCACTCCTGTATAGTGTTGTAAGAACCGTGGCTCTCTCATCAATGCTACCCTGGGCTAGCATTGACGAGAAGTGAATTTTTGCAAGCTGTTGCCGGCCGTGTAGATTTGCCGTGTGCACCCCCAACATTTTCAAAAAGAGATCTCCCAGAAAGTGCCCGCAAATGCGCGCGCACACTAGATACAAATACAAGCTTGCTTCCACAGGTACAGGATCAATTTTTTTATCGTATCGCCGACTTATTTCGTGTTCACGGCCCCACCCAAGGTGCACACGTTACATGCCCACGATCTGAACCGCGGTGTCACAGGCATGGATGCCCTGGCTCGTGCGCCAACCTACGAGTACACGACCCTGAATGAGATCGTTGGCCACCTGGAGGAGCGCCAGGTGTCCCAGTCGTCAGGCGCATTCAGGCCCAGACAGTATTATCCCAACATCTACCTCGTCGCCCTGGAGTGCAGCACCGTTCACCAGTGTCGCGGGGGTACAGGCACGCTGGATTGGGAAACGAACGAAGCGTGTCGTGACCACATGTGCGGACCCTATTTGGGCCGCTACATCTCCTTCCTTTTGACTGGCCTGCATGGAAATGTTCCAGCAACAACTCCCACCAGACCTGTATCCCAACAGATCGGTACTGCAGCCTGAAGGTGATCGACCCCTCATGCGCCGAGAACCCAGAGCTGCAGCATGGTGTGGAGTTCAGGTGCTTCATCCCCCCGGGAAACCCAGGACCGTGCCTTGACAAGCCCGGGGACATCCTGAGACTGCACAGAGTCAAGGTGCCACATGTGCTTGGGGTGGGAGTGAGAGCAGGGGGCCGGCGCACAGCGGCATCTCACACCACGCCTGCGTCCTGATGAGCGCGTGCGGACTGCAAAGCTCTGCGAGTCCTGGCCCGTGCCATCACCTCCCCTTGCTCCTCGCGACCCGCAGGCAGAACTCTTTGCGGGGCGGCTGAGTCTGAGCGGGCGGGCTGGGAGCCTGACGGGAGGCGGCCCCTCCCGGACCCCCTGCTCGTTCTGCCTCTTCAGCGGCAGGGAGAGGGTGAGGCCTGCTTGACTGGGGATGGGACAAGGGGTTCTGAGCCTTTGTCGTGACGACGTAGTGTGGGTCCCCGCCCTGGCCGGCGCTTGCTTCTGGCTCGCAGCAGCACCCCTCCCATCCGAATGGCAGCGGCCTCACTCTCCCTCCGCCCCGCCCACCCCTTCCCCGCCCACTTAAACCCCCCGCCAAGGCATCGTACCAGCCATACCAGTCTTCGCACACCAACCCCTCGCTGTCCGAGGCGGAGCAGCCCATCGTGGAGGAGCTGCGGCAATGGAGGGCGCGGGTGGACACTCACACCGTCTCCAAGACGGAGTACTCCCGCATCATCCGGGACATCCGCCCCGGCGAGTTCTTCGACCTCGTCTGCCTGGTGCGGTGTGGTGGGGGGGTAGTGGGAGGAGGAGATGGTTGGACCCTGGAGTGAGCAGAGGGTGCACTGCACGTCGTTCAGTCCTCGTTGCATGGCCGATGCCAGGCACTCATGGCCACCAGGCGCCGATTCGCTCCGCTGGTGCCCCCCCATGTGCCCTGGTACGCCCACCCACATCCCCCAACTCCCACTCGATGCACATGCCGGCAACCAGATTCTCGCAGTGGCTCCTCAGGGCGACGCCGCCACCGGCGCGGACATCGTGTACGTCTGGGACAGCACGGATGCGATGCCCTTTCCACCCAGGTGAGGACCTCTTGTTTTGGGCGGGGGGCGTCTGCATCCAGGAGCAGGGGATGCTCTGAGACCCTGTCAGCAGGGGCACAGGGCGGGAGGGGCCTGCACAGCCTCTGCAGGTGCCGGCAGGCTGCGACCCTCCAAGGTCCCCTGCCTGTCCTGGCTGCCCGTCTGGTCACCCAGACCCAGCATCCTCGAACCTTTACGCTCAGGCACTACGCCACGGAGTTTGAGACGGGGGAGGACCGATCCCCCCGCCAGACATACTGGCCGCAAAGGGAGGTGCGTCGGGGTCGGCGATGGAACACGGACCTGGCCTGGGACGTGCCACGCCGGCAATCATACTGGTTCGTGGGCTCGCGTGGCTGCCCTGCATGGCACGGACAGAGCATGTGACGCCCTGGTCCCCCTCCCCTGATCATGGGGGCTGTGCCCCGCTGCCATGCTCCCTGCCCGCACTCACCGATCAAACAGGTGGAGGCCTGCTTCCCGTGCGTTGGCACGGCCCTACCAGTCATCTTCCCCCGCGCCCCCGCCGGCCCCGGCGCCACCGCCCTGCCCTACCCCTCCGTGGGCTCCTGGGTCAATCTGCGCAACGTGGGTGCCCGCGTCGTGGACGGCCAGCTCCAGGGCTTTGTCACTGGCCGCAGCAAGTGGGCGCCGCGACGGGACGCGCAGGCCGTCATCCTGCCTGCCCTGCACACCCGCGTGGCCGCCAACGCCGTCGCAGGCGCGACGGGGTGGGGCTTGGTGGGGTGGATGGCGATGGCAGGGCGTGGCCCGAGCTGGGGTGTGGGTGTGCAGCGGTGGCAGGCACAGGCGAGGCGGCTCCCGCCTGTGCGAGCTGGAAGCTGCGTGGCTCGCTCGGCGGTCCCCGCCCGCGCGATGCCCAGACCCCGCACCAAGCAAAACCCTGCGCAGACTGGAGCCTGGGGGCGCCGGTGGTCGCGACGCCCGTGGACGCGGACCGGCCCCTGGACACGCTGCGCACGCTGCGTGTCGGGCCCGCCCCCGCGCGCTACCGGGTCAGGGCGCAGGTGGTGGAGTTCTGCCCGCGGGAGCCCACCGCCATGTGGCAGCGGGGCACCGAGGAGGAGGGTCTCGGTGAGTGGGGCACCCGAGGGTCCAGTGTCGTGGGGCAAGGTGCTCGCCAGCGGCGCGGCAGAGCCTGCATGCAGCTTGCACCGGGGGGCGCAGGGGAGCTGCAGCATGCGCCCCTGTCGGCTGCGTGAATTGCTGCATGTCACCGCCGGAAGGGCGGCTGACCGTGCCACCCCCGCCTGCCGGCAGTCCACGCTGCTCTCAAGGAACCCTCCCTTCCATGCCGCGCTTTCCAGCTCCCGCCCTGCGGCTCCTCCTGCGCGACGGGACGGGGACGCTGGAGGCGACGCTGGCCGGCTCCGACGCGCTGCTCTTTCTTTTCGGCTCGCCGCGCCTGTGCGAGGCGCCCGCCAGCCCCGGCCAGCCCGCGGCCCCTTCCCAGCTGGGGAGCGACCTCACCCCCCTCCTGGATCGCCTGACTGGGGCCTGCAGCACCACGTACGTGCGAATCGGGGGAGAGGGAGGAGAGGAGCGAGGAGCGGGGGTTCTTAGGGGTGAAATTGGCTGGGGCGAAGCATCGTGCATGGGTGTGGACTATTCAAGATCAGGCGGAGGGGCTGCAGGGTAATAAAGCAAATCCCTTGCCCTTGCACGCCCTCCCGCCACCACGGCCTCCAATCTATTCCTCTTCCAGGGAGTGCGGAGTGTGGTCGGTGATGAATCTGCAAGCCTTCGTCCGGGCAGACGGAGCCCGGAGGTACCGCATCACCGACACCCGCCTGACGGCCCAGTAGCGAGCCCCCTGGCTTCCTGACGCTCCTCATTCCCCATGACACCCCTCGACCATATTACCGACGGCAATGCCACATGGGATGCAACCTTTCATGTCTTACAAAGTGGGTCTGAGGTTGAGTTTGACGGGAAAGCCAGGTGCGGGCCAGCGACGCAGTGCAAACCCACTTATGGGCCGGGCAGATGCAACCCTCAGTCGTCTGCCGGTCGCCGTTCAGCTCCGCGGCACCTCCTCCAGCTCGGTGAGGACCCCCACCATGTCCTTGGGGTGCATGAAGACGACGGGATTACCGTGTGCGCCGATCTTGGGCTCTGAGCTGAGCAGGCGTACTCGCTCGGAGACGGCCGCCATGCTCGCCTGCCAGCGAGGGAGATGGGGGCCTCTCAGACAGTGGCCAGCGCTGCGCAACCCAGCATGACAACGGGGCCCACGCCCTGCACCCGTATGAACCAGAACGGAAGACTCTACCCCACCTTGACATTGCAAACTTCAAGGCACATGTGATGCATGCCCCCAGCAGGGTTCTTTTCCAGAAACTTGGCCACAGGGGAGGCCTCCCCAAGAGGCTCCAGAAGTTCCAGCTTGGTGTTTTCCAGCTGCACAAAGACCACGGTCACGCCGTGTTCAGGCAGGGCCTGGGGCTCGCTGACCCTGGCCCCCAGCACGGCTTGATACTGAGCAGCGGCTGCCCGGACGTCGGGAACGGCAATGGCCAGGTGATTGAGCCGCGTCACGGCCGCGGTCGATTGCATGCGCCGCGACACAGCACAGGCCTGCATGTCCGGATGCATGCAATATTTTGCAGTCAATGAAGGTAGCGGATCGCAAGGCTTTAGAAGCGTGATCATGCAACCCATGTCGTAGACCACTGACCAGTCTAGAGACCGAGGATCGAGCGGCCATGCGGGAAAGCTCGCAGTTGGCGGGATTCTTATTTAATACTTGAGTATTATTTCTGGAGGATGAATTTTTTATTGAGTGCAGTGGTCCCGAGTGTGTCGTGACAATGAGGACCAGGGGGGCACCCCTTGCGGTCATTTCAAGCTCCCCAACGCTCGACATTCCACTCCGATTGACAGCATGTCATGCCGAGATTGTAGATCCTTACCTGTAGCGATAACACTCTGCACCAGGTTCTGAGGCGGTAGAATAATTTTTGCGTTGGTTGTATAAGGATCTGTGGATGTATAATGGCTCTCCTGAGTACTGCATAGTGGGGTCCACCTTCCTTTCAGTTCCACTGTAATACTTACAGCATGTAATGCCACAAGATATTCGTTCTGCTCCTTCAACAACTCCCACGGGACTCAGGACACACAACGGGCCCAACAAGGGTCTAGGCTTGGGCTCTGCCCTTACTATCCGTGCGCTGCACGCTCACTTTCTGGAGTAAGCCATCTGTGTGGTGAAAGGTGGTTTGGAAATAGGAGGATCCGAATCGGCTGATTGCCGACGTCAAATAACTTGAAAGACCTTGCACCAGTTGCCCCCCCGGATGGCCTCTGCTCGAATAAACAAGAACAAGAGCCAGACTCGCCTTCATTGCCGCCTCGTTGTAGCGTGCCCCTGTGACATTGGAGGGGTCGGCAATGCGTGCCAGCTCGGCCAGATCCTCTGCAGTCAGGGTGACGTCCAACGCCCCCAGGTTCTCCTCCAAGTACTTGACGCGCTTTGTCCCCGGGATGGGCACCACATCATCTCCCTGAGCCAGAACCCAGGCGAGCGCCAGCTGGCCTGCACAGCGCGAGGCACAGGGACGGTGAGCTATGCAAATTATTGGCCCGTGACACCTTCTTGGTGGAGCACAAGCAATTCCATTGGGTAGAGCACTTGCCACCAATGCGCCAACTCTCCCTCCCTCACCTGCTGTGGCATCCTTTGAATTTGCCAGCTTCTTCACAGCTTCCACCAGTTTCATGTTCTGCAGAGTGGCACGTCAAGGAACAGAGTGAGCACCATGTGCTTGAACCTCGACATATAGTATTCCTCCCAGGTGTAAGTAGCGCATCAATGTTCCTCACCTGTTCAAATGCTGCTTCCTGGAAGCGGGGGAAGGACTTCCTGGAATCCTTGCTGTCGAGATCCTCTGGCTTCAGCTGCCCCGTCAGGAAGCCGCGACCCAGCGGGGAGTCTGAGGGAGATGGTGTGGAGAATACAAGTAAGTGACGGATTGTAAAGATCACACATGTCTGGAGATCTGGCTTCTACGAGTGACGGGCACAGCAGGCGCCGCACATCCCCAAGATGCCATGCCACAGCGCCTGGGTTATCCTGGATGACAATCCTTCCTCTCCACTTACATGCAACAATGCCTATGCCCAGCTCTCGGCACAAGGGAATGATGTCCTCCTGAACCATTGTGCAAGGGTTCGTGCTGGGCAAGGATGCCATTACAATGTAGGAGCTCCCTCTCATGACGATGAGGCCCCAACCTCCCAACTTGCCCCCTGTGTCACAGGATTTAGGCCAGTACGCTCACACATCCCATCTCCATTGCTTCCACTTCGAATTCACCTCGGACTCCCGCGTCCACAGGCTCCACTCCAGCTGCACAGCCGAGAGTGGGTGGACAGCATGTGCCCTGCGAATGTCCTCCGGGCTGGTCTCGCTGACGCCAATGTACTTGATCTTGCCCTCATCCACCAGCAGCTGGGAGAGGGGGAAGGGCAGGACAGAGACCAGTGACTATGGATGTGACACGTCTGTGTTCATGGGGAGCGTTGGTCTATGATAAGAATCGTGCAATGCTGCCCACTCCCCCGTCCTGCCCGCACTTTGAGCTCTGCCATTGTATCCTCGATGGGCACACCAGGGTCTTTCCGGTGCATGTAGTACAGGTCGATGTAGTCGACCCCAAGTCGCTTCAGGGACGCTTCACAGGCTTCCCTGCGACATCAGAGAATGGATGGGACACTGCGGGCCCGAGTGGGAATGCCACGGCGTGTCGCATGGTGTAGGTCCCTTCATTCGCAATCCATAAACCTTCTCCTAAATGACCAACTGTATCGTACTCAGTTCACCTGACATGCTTCCTGCTGCCATCTACAGCCATGGAACCATCCTCTTTGTAGTAAAGGGCAAACTTTGTGGCAAGGGTCACCTTCTCTCGGGGTATAGTGGCAATTGCTTTCCCTGCGAGGACGAGGCATGTGCGAGGAATTGCAGAGAAATCGAGGCAAATTGATATCTGACAAGGGACTACTGAATTCTTCCGCCATCATGCATGAAGCATCCACGCACCCACGAGCTCTTCGTTGGTGAAGGGGCCATAGATGTCGCTGGTGTCCAGCATGCATCCTGATTCAATGGCCTTGTGGATCACCTGCCTCGCAGTCAGGGTAAGAGGTCTTCAGGCCACTTGAACATGTGTACAGTATCTGCACAGTTCAAGATGGAACCAATGCTACCTAGAGCCTGGCCTTCCTGGTCTTACATTGATGTAGTCCTCCTCGGTCCCAGCGGGAGGGCCGGAGTTGTGGTAGCCCCATGACATCCCTGCGATCTCCAGACCAAACGCCGGATCCATGGCAAACCAGATCTCGCAGGCTTTCATTGTACTTCAATCCCTACGATTCATGAGCGTGCTGCACCCCTCTCACCCATGCATCCGAAGCCTAATGGTGACACTGCCAAGCCTTGGGTTCCGAGGCTTCGCTTTTGGGTCGACATTTTGGGGGTGGGGCTCTCAGGCGATTGCAGTGGCGCTCGCCTGCTCCTAAAAACAATTGTGTGTTGAAACAAATAGTTGTGAAGCATCTGTCAGGCACAATGACAACGATGTTCGCTTGGCTCTGGTCGCAGGATGACGTGAGTGGACCCCAAATTGTGGTGACCGGGGCACCTTCGCCAGCTGCTCCACGGGTGAAACCGAATAAATATGTGTCCAGGGAATCTACAAATACTTTGACGCCGAAGCTTCATGGTCACAAGAATTTGGAATCCAGCCTTGATATTGCAACAAATCACAGGGGAGAGCTTTGATCAAAGCCTCCAAACTGAAGCTCGCAGCACTTTCCAGGTTCTTCCTGGTGCCCCTTGGGGTCCTGTACCGATATCACTTCAAGCAGGTCCTTCAACCATTGAATGAGCTCTGCAGGGAGCACGTTGTTGGAGGATTGTTTCAGTGCATGCTGGAGATGTTCTTCACAGTCAGCAGTGTCTCCAGTGCCTGAAGGACACACTCACCGCCCATGCTCCCACATCAACCCAGTCACCTCCATTTGATCACTCCGTTGATTCTGTGGAGTCACCACGTCTCGAGCCCTCCCCAACCATTAAAATCATTTCCCAACCCACTGGCTTGCTGCCGTCGCCGCGTACCTGCATGAGGACCGGGTCGTACCTCTCCCCCACGACCTGCGCGGCATCCGCCAGCTTAGTGAGCTCCTTCAGCTCCTGGGGGCTCAGCCGGACCTCGTTGGCAGCCAGGTTCTCCTCAAGATACTGTAGCCGCTTTGTCCCCGGGATGGGCACCACATCCTCCCCCTGGGCCAGCAGCCAGGCGAGCGCAAGCTGGCCTGACGGGGCAGAGCGGAGATACACAATTGGGGGAGCAAGCTGCTGAAGACCAGCAACCTGAGATCATGCACAAGTGGATGCCAGTGACAGCCAGACACATTTAAGCACTGGACCAGGCGTCCCTCCTGCCCGTACCCGGCGTGAGGCCCTTGGCAACTGCACGATCATGAACCTGCTTGACCAGTTCCAGGTTCTGGAAAGGGCGAATGGAGGTGTGGGATAAGCGATCGGGCTCTATGATAATGTGGGCGCCACACTCTGCTACTCAGCCCAGCATCACAGGCGGTCCGTGCTCGCCGACCCCCCCGCCCACCTTCTCAAAGGCCCCAGCCTGGAAGCGAGGCTGCGTTCGCCGCCAGTCATCTTCGCCCAGGTCGTCGATGCTCTTGATCTGCCCCGACAACACGCCGCGGCCCAAGGGGGAGTCTGTGGCAGTGGAATGAGGGTGGTAAGCCAACCCCTGCAACCTTTGAGCCAGGGAGTCTACTGCTGATGAATTCCAGATGGTCGAGTGGGCGAGCAACTGCGCACTGCACCCCCAGAGGCTAGATGCACTGCAGCAGATGCTGGCACGAGCCTCCTGCCCTCCTCATCCAATCCCTGCACCCACATGCAACGATGCCGATGCCCAGCTCGCGGCAGAGAGGGATGATTTCATCCTGTGCGAGCCGTGCAATGAACTGATCAAGACTTGTGCATGATAAGCAGCCAATCCTGCGCGTTGCAGCCAATCAGCTGTGGCATGCCAAGCATTGCCACAATCTAAACACACGAAAGATCTTTTATGAGTGACCCTGGCGACAATATGTCGGTCAATCTCCTTCTCTCTCCACACGAACCTCTGCGTCCCGGGTGAAAAGGCTCCATTCCAGTTGGAGGGCCGTGAGGGGATGAATGGCATGCGCCTTGCGAAGATCGCTGGCAGTAAGCTCGCTCACGCCGATGTGGCGGATCTTTCCCTCCTCCACCAGTAGCTAGGGAGCGGCAACACGGAGCTCGGAGTCAGTCTGTGCGCAAGAAGCTGTGCAAGGCAATCTGGTGGCATGGATCCCCACGCCCAGGCCCCGCCATCGCTAGGCACACCTTTAACTCTGCCATGGTTTCCTCGATGGGCGTTGCCGGGTCCTTGCGGTGCAGGTAGTACAGGTCAATGTAATTGACCCCGAGTCGCTTGAGGGATGCTTCACATGCCTCCCTGGCAGGGGCAAGGTACGATGTGATTTGGCACAGCAATCGCGGGCACAGGGTCCCGATGCATTGCTGCAGCACCGAGAAAGCAGTGACCCTTCCCAAAGCCTCCTTCAGACTCACCTGACATGCTTCCGGCTGCCATCGACGCTCATGTTATAGGACGCATCCAAAACTAACCCAAACTTGGTAGCAATGATGACCTTCTGCCTTGGAATGCCTGCAATGGCCCTGCCTGAGTGGGGTAGGGTGGAGGGAAATTGGTTGGTCGAAGGGGGGGTGCTGTCCTTCTCCAATCGCACATGCCAGGTGTTGATACATTTGCCTCAGCGCCCCCCGCTCACCGATGAGTTCCTCGTTAGTGAAGGGGCCATAGACGTCACTGGTGTCCAGCATGCATCCTGCCTCGATGGCCTTGTGGAGGACCTGTCACGGAGTGCAGTGCACCTCTGTGAATGCCCGCACCTGTGCTTCTAGTAGTTGGCCCTCCGGACGAGGCATGCGATGTGGCAGGATGAAGGCTCACCAAGGCTCCTCCACACACCTTGATGTTCTCTTCTTCATTCCCCAAGCCCTTTGTATAAATGGATGACATTCCTATGCAGATGACAGGGTGGTGTGATTTTGGAGATCATGCACGAAAGATGTGAAGCGTGCCGATTCAAGCTCGACGGCGAGCTTGCTCCCATCAAGTCATAATAATATCAATGAAACATGCGAGTCAATACCAGGCAAATCGGGCATAATCTTCATGCTTAATACTCACCCATGCAGCCGAGGCCTTGTGGGCCGACCTTCAAACCTCCCGCATGGGTGCCAAGAGTGCGCTGGACGACCATTTCGAGAGGTGGATCAGATCTCGATGGAACACGCTGGGCCTTTCAACTCAATGTAGGGAAGCTGTCCTGCCGATTCCTGGTTGTTGATCAAGTGGAAACCCCTCCTCCCAAGGTATGTAAGTAGGGCACCGTGAAGATTGAAGGATCACCCAACCATGATGCAACGGGAACTCACCTGACTGCGCCCGCATCACCATCGCGCATCCCTTGACAATTCGTGCTTGTGATAGTAATACCTGCTGCTAAATCCAAGGCAATCAGTGTGGTTGGATGGGGCGATCGAATGCTTTCAGAATCCGAGTGATGGAGGACAGCGTCTCGCACAGTCCACATGCCTTGAGCGCATGGTCTACAGCACATCGTCATGACCCAAGTCATGAGAAGCTTGATAACGATCGGTTGGCGGCGCGCAGGTTCAAGGTCTGTGAGGCTATCAGAGCGAGTGCTGAAAGAGAGAGACATCTCCAGAGGATAAATCAGCAAAGGCCTGTGCAAGGACTGCACTGTCCAACTGAGATGGAGTTCCTTAATGTTACAAAGAAGCAGGATAATACGTCTGCTGGCTCGTTTGGATGCAACTCCCGTCCCTTGTGATTCAACCTGCTGCCCATGCTGGTCGTCATGATCGTGCCCTTTGCACCTGAGCCTGTGGGAATCCCATAATCTTTTGAATGCTTATTCCAAATGAGCATGTCGAATAGAGGCAGTGGGTCCCATCTGCGCCGTTGATTCTAAGGGGTGAAAGACAGACCAGGAGCAGCTTTCAGGAGATCTCCTCCTCAGGAGAGACTTTTGCACCGTCCTAGAGCCGCGTCACAAAGCCTTCCTGTTGATGCATGTTCCATGTGGCCAAATGCCGGGTGGTGGAACTGTTTGTTAAGGATAGGCAAGAGTTTTCTCCGATAGCCTTTGCGTCTCCTCCCTCGATGGGGCCTCTGCGGCACCAACGCGATGCTTTAAGTAGCATTGGTGACGAAGATAATACATTGATCCATGCAACATCATGATACAGGCCCCAAGCGTCGCATCCCTCCTCGCAAACACTTTTTGACGCGCAGGCCCACTGAGGACACTGTGGTCAAACGGCAATACAGGACTCGGCTGATACGGGGCGGTGGCGGGGCTGATCAGGTGCAGATGTCTACAACAGCCTGCAGCCTTGGGAGAGCTTCAAGGTGTATACTAGATGGTGGTCACCTGCCCAGTCCAATGTGCCCGATCCGCGGAAATGTGCCTCATGGACGCAAGGGCCTGGACTTGCTTTTGCGGACCTAAAATTAAGAGACTCACCAGCATGATAGCATCCTCAAAGAAAAATCAAACATCTGCCTCATCGAGGCGCCCACTCCCGGGTTTGGGTGGACATGGCTTCGCCCGGCTTATCGCCGAGCGGGACGGGGGTGACGGGAGGTTCCCGCCGACATCCAGCTTCGAAAGAAGCCCTACCCCCCGTATTGGGATGAAACCACATCAAATCGGTCAGATTATGATTTACATTCAGTGAACAAAACTCGAGCATCCACGCAGTTCAAAAGGTGTCACACGGTCATGACGAAGTTTGCGGCAGTAGCTTAAGCATATTGTGCCCCTCGTGGCGCCCCATGCTCGGTGCCAATGGGCCTGTGTTTGTCGACGGCGAATCCGACTCACGAGCAGGTGTGGAAAATCTCGCTGTGTGTGAGTGGGGGGCCTTCCCTGGCATTCCCAGGGCACACCATCCCACTGCATTCCCCACACGGCGCAGAAAGGGGAACTTCACGGTGGTGCCCGCCAGAAAGCCTCCCTCGAGAAGCCGAGCTCCATCTCAGTGATTCACCATGACGATTCGAGAGGTGATGCCTCGGAGAACTCGTCGACACAGGAGGCCGGCCCCCCGGTCCCGGGCGCCCTGGTTCCGAGGGACTCGCTCTTCAAAACCCGGGCGTACGACGACGAGCCTGCCCGGGTGTCCGAGCTGCGGTCCCTCCAGATCCCCTACACCAAGCAGGACGAGCGTTTCGACCAGATCACCAGGTGGCCAGGGTGGAGGGGAAGGGAGCATTGGGCTCGGACTGAGTGGGGAGGGGGTCCAAGGCAACCCCGCCCCACGCCCGCTTGCTTTATTCCCTGCGGGATTCCTCAATAGGTTTCCACCACCACACACACCCTGGGCTGGCAGATTGGAGCCCTGACAGCCCTTTGATCATGTACGATGTGGCCCTACACATCTCTCCTGCCCTGCAAGCACACCCCTCCCCCCTCCGCCCTTTCCTCCTCCCCCCCACCCCAAACACGCAGGCTGATGTCCACCATCTTCCAGGTGCCGCTGTCCATGATCACCCTGATCGACTCGGAGCGCATGTCCTTCCTCTCTGCCGCGGGCAACGGCTCCGCCCCCCGCTGCGAAGGCTTCTGCGAGTTCGTGCTGGTTCCAGCGCACCCCGTGGCGCACATCGTGGAGGACACGCTGCGCGACGCGCGGTTCATGGGGCACGAAAACGTGGCCTCCTCGCCCCACATCCGCTTCTACGCGGGCGCGCCGCTGGTGGGGTCGCGCGGCTTCCGGTACGGCACGCTCTGTGTCAGCGACTACCGCCCGCGCCGTTTCCCCGCCGAGCTGTACAACACCCTGGTCAACTTTGCCGACCTGGTCGTGCGCGAGATCGAGCGTGACGGCCGACCGCAGGCCTGGGCGGGGAGCAGGGGGAGCGCGGGGCGCGGCGAGCTGGCGCCCTGGGGCGGCAGCGGGGGGCCGGGCGGGTCGGGGGGCTCCTGGCTGGCCGGCTCGACGCCGGTGCCCCCCGCCGCCAGCGCAGGCCCCCTGCCTCTGCCCTCGCCGGGCGTGGCGCCGCTGCCGCGCCCCGACCTGGCCCGCCGCGATGCGGTGGCGCTGCTGGACACCTCCCAGGCGGGGCGTTGGGTGGTCAAGTACGTGAATGAGGCCTGGGTGGGCACGCTGGGCGGGCGGCCCGAGGCCTGGCTGGATGCGGCGCTGCAGGACGCCTGCGTCGTCGAGTGCGGCGGGGGCGGGCCCGAGGCGGCGCTGGAGCGGGGCGAGGCGCTGGGCGTGGCGCTGCGCTGCGCGCGCGGCCCCGCCGGCGCCGCGCCCTTTGCCGCCTCGCTGCGCCCCGCGTCGCGGGACCGCCTGCTGCGCAGCAACACCACCTGCATCCCCAGCTTCGTCAGGAGCCTGGGCGGGGAGGCCGGGCCCGCCGCCCGCCCCCGCCTCCCCCTCTGGTTCCTGGTGTTTGACCCCGAGGACGCCGCGGCCTCCGGGCCGGCGCACCGCGCGGCGGCCGGCGCCGGCGCTGCGCCGGCGGGGCCGGGCGCGCTGGCCGAGCCGCGCCCCGCTGACCTGGCGGACCGCCTGACGCTGGGCGCGCCGCTGGGCGCGGGGTCCTTCGGCCGCGTGTACCGCGGCGCGCTGCAGGGCCGCCCCGTGGCGGTCAAGGTACTGCCCGTCTCCGACGAGGCCAGCCGCGCACTGGGCCTGGCCGAGGCGGCGGTGGGGCGCCGCCTGGACCACCCCGCGCTGGTGCGCACGCTGGAGTGCAGCGTGGCGGAGGGCGCGGGCGAGGCCGACCCCAGCGTCTGGATCGTTCAGGAGTTCTGCGACGGCGGGACCCTGTACGACGCCATCGACAGGTGGACAGAGGGGCTCTGGGGGGTGAAGGGCATGGTCCAGAGGGGGGGGAGGGGAGGGGTGCGGGCCAGCCGGCGGGAGTGGGGCTGGGCCTGGCTGTGGCCTGTGCCAGGGTGCCTGTGCATGGACTGCAGGGTTCGCCTCATGCACGGGCCTGGTCCACACGGGACCTGGAGATCGAGGGGATCAGAGGAGCAGGTCGGTGCCTCGGTCCCCCACATGGTCACCACCCCTCCGACCCCAGTCTCCCCGACACACATACCTCAAACACCCCCCCCCCACACACACACACACACATGCAGGGGCTGGCTGCGGCAGGGGTACGATGGCTTTGCTCCGGCCGACGTGCGGGCCGTGCTGCGGACGCTGTGCGAGGTGGCGTCGGCCCTGGCGCACCTGCACGCCCTGGGCGTCGTGCACGGCGACCTCACGGGGTCAAACGTGCTCCTCTGCTCCGCGGCGCGCGCGCCCGACGACGGCCGGGGCTGGCACGCCAAGGTGTCCGACTTTGGGCTGGCGCGGGAGCTGCCGGCGGGCGGGGTGCTGTCCAACGTCCGCATCTACGGCACCGTCAGCCACATGTGTGTGGG
>NW_011934236.1:115289-121667 GCF_000733215.1 Auxenochlorella protothecoides
GCACCGGTGACGGTCGCTGCCCAGATGCGCGTGCGCGGAGAGGTGCAGGAGACCTCGGAGCCCTGTGCGCGGCTGCATGCTTGCAAAAGGGGGCCCCGGTCCTGGACCAACGCCCCGCCGGTGCGGCCCTCCGCGCCGCTGCCGGTGTCGCGCCGGAGATTCCTCCCCGTCATCCCACTCCTCCCACCCGTCCTCCCCTCCGTCCAGGCCCCCGGAGGTCCTCATGTCCGGTCACCTGACCCTGTCCGCCGACGTGTACGCGCTGGGCGTGCTGCTGTACGAGATGTACGAGGGCGCGCGTGCCTGGAAGGGCATGCGCGCCAGCCAGGTGTTGTACCAGGTCGCCACCCAGGGCAGGGGCCTGGAGCCCTCCCCATGGGCCCAGGGCGACGCGCTTGGGGCCGACGTCCAGGTGGGGGGAGCAGGGAGTTGGGGTGTCCGGGGGGGCGAAGGGGTGATGCAGCCGCTGAGTGCGGCGGGGTGCGAGCGGTTGCGGGGGGCGGCTGGGGCGCAGGCGCCGCAGGCTCGGGCTTCGCGGGCCGGGCCGTGCACGGCGCGGCGCCGCGCCTCCGCGAGGAGCACCCCTCGGGGCGGGGCCCCGACGCCGCAAAGGCCAGGGCACGCGCGTCCCCGCCCCAACCCGCCCGGCCCTCCCCCATCTCACAGGCCCTGATGCGCGAGTGCCTGGCGCCCAGCCCGCGGGCCAGGCCCAGCGCGCGACAGGTGCTGGCCCGGAGCGAGGCCCTGCTGCGTGGGATGTCGGCGGGGGGCGTTGAGCCGCTGCCCGAGGCGGTCCCTCCCCTGGCTGCACACCAGACAGACCCAGACTTCCAGCTGGACTGGACGCCCTGCCTTGCGAGCATGCCGGACCAGGTAGAGGCGGCCGAGGACCCCAACGTCCTAGCAGTGGCTGCGTGAAGGGGGGGGGCTGGTGCCCGTCCCCTCCGCCACCCCCTGTCCCCTCCCCTCTCCCTGGCGGCAGAGCGCGGCCAGGCACCGCAGCATTCACTCGGTCCCTGGTCAGGCTCGTGGCCCTGGCGGGAGGTACTGCGCACACCTCCTGCCCCATGGGAGCGCCACCGTCTGCTGAGCCCACTTCCCTCGACTGCCAAACCCTAGACTGAGATCGGATCACTCAATTTTGCGCCGCAGCGGCGAGAGTGCGCTGTCTGCTCCAGAATCGCTCTATTTCCATGTGCACTCCCCAGGTCGTATGTAACATGCGCGTTGCATCCCGCTTTTTAATTGAGCCCCTTTCGTCGCTGAATCAGCGAAAGCACCGCGAAACAATGCCTGTCCCGTCCATGCATCTCAACAGCCTCATGCAAGGTTTGCACAAGCAAGACCATTCTGATCTGGGAACTTGTAGGTGTTGTATGGGGGAGGTTGTGCTCTTGAATCAAGTGGTATCACGTTTCCGGAACACCCCGAAACGTGCATGGGCTTATTGCGATGAGAGCATTTCCCACCGCGATTGTCTCACGCGCATTTCGGAGAAGGTTTGCAGAACACTCCAGGACATGAAATGCCTTGTCACGTATGAACCATCTCCCACGGCCTTGAAAAGATCGCTCGACTTCCATTCTAGATGGTGCAAAACCCTACGACTCAAGAAGGTGCCACCGACTCAGGCATTGGGCACGGCGGGCAGGGAGAAGAGAGGAGTTGATCAAAACTGCTCGATCACGTTCCCCCATGGCGATCCGAGCAGCACATGATGCATCGAGGTGGCGCCGTTGCAAAGGAGTTGCGCATGGGTCGAAGCAGGGAGAAGGAAACGGCGAGGCGTGCCGCGGGGGTGAATTCAGAGTCAAATCTGCGCCTGCCCCGGCGCTCCTGACGGGGATTAACCCCCACGACTGTATCCATCGACACTCGTCTCGGGGGAATAAAAGCGGCGACCCAGCTCCAGAGGCGCAATACTTCTCACAATCTGTTTAACTTTCAACAAAGTATAAGTCAATTCAACTTGACACAATGGCAGGAGGTGGCATGGCCAGCGTTGCTGGCGCAAATGTCGACCAGTACAACGGCCGCCTGACCGGCTATGTTATCTCGGTGGCCATTATGGCCGCCTGTGGTGGTCTCCTCTTCGGTAAGCACATATAATGTTTCTTTAATTACATTGCACCGTCGGGCGTTTGGGTCGCCATCGGACTGCGGACTCCGCGCGGACGCCTCCTAGGCATGCACATCCTAAACTCTACTCCTTTGCCCTTCCCACCGCAGGATACGATATCGTGAGTCCTTCAATTCTTATAATTTACATTTTGTTAGGGCATCGCACATGTCAGCGTGGGCCTCATGATTGAATCGACGCGCACTTTCTCATTTCCTCACTATCCCACCCCTTGGTCACAGGGTGTCACCGGAGGCGTTACGGCGATGGCTTCCTTCCAGGAGAAGTTCTTCCCCGAGGTGTATGCTCGCACCGTCGAGGGCATCACCGATACCAGCCCCTACTGCAAGTGAGTCTTGCCAAGTGTGTTGGCTTGGACTGCACAGACATGTGGCACGCAGTGTACTCGTGTGAGCCTCTTGCTGAACCATGTGTTATACTCACCCACCCATAGGTACGACAACCAGGTCCTGCAGACCTTCACCTCCACCATGTTCCTGGCGGGCATGTTCTCCTCCCTGGTGGCCGCCACCGTGTGCCGCAAGTACGGCCGCAAGCCCACCATGTTCTTCTCCGCCTGCCTCTTCATCGTGGGCGCCGGCCTGCAGGCGGGCGCCGTCAACCTGGGCATGCTCTTCGCCGGCCGCTGCATCCTCGGCTTTGGCGTGGGCTTTGCCAACACCGCCGTGCCCATGTACCTGTCCGAGGTTGCCCCCGCCAAGTACCGTGGTGGCCTGAACATCCTGTTCCAGTTTGCCGTCACCTTTGGCATCCTGATCGCCGGCCTGGTCAACTACGGTACCCAGAACTTTGCCTCTGGCTGGCGCGTGTCTCTGGCGCTGGCGGCCGCCTTTGCCCTCGTCCTGGGCGTCGGCTCCATCGTGCTGCCCGAGTCCCCCAACTCCCTGGTCGAGCGCGGACAGGTGGAGAAGGGCCGCGCCGTCCTGCAGCGTCTGCGTGGCGTGGAGGACGTGGAGGCCGAGCTCGAAGACATGATCGAGGCCACCGAGGAGGCTAGCCGCGTCAGCCTGCGCCAGTCCTACTCCTTCATGTTCCACCGCGCCAACTCCCCCCAGCTCATCATCGACATCATCATCCAGTTCTTCCAGCAGTTCACTGGTGGGCTTGGGGGCGTGGTGGATTCACAATGATGGCATGCAGTGGTGGAGGGTGGGATGAGTCAGCTCTGCTGGTGGCTTGTAGCACAAGCCCCTGACAGCCTTCCCACGAGCCCCTTCCCATCTAACCCAGGCATCAACGCCATCATGTTCTACGTTCCCGTGCTGTTCAACTCCCTGGGGTCCAGCCGCAAGACGTCTCTGCTGAACACCATCATCATCAACTGCATCAACTCCGCTTCCACCATGGTCGCCGTCCTCCTGGTCGACAAGTTTGGGCGCCGCTTCTTCCTGCTGGAGGCTGGCGTGCAGATGTTCATCACCCAGACCATCGTGGGCGTTGTCCTGGCCACCCAGTTCGGCAAGTACGACGATGGCAAGCTTCCCACTGGCACCACCGTGGGCGTGCTTGTTGTCATCTGCGTCTACATCGCCTCCTCTGCCTGGTCCTGGGGCCCTATGGGCTGGCTGGTGCCCTCCGAGATCCACACCCTGGAGACCCGTCCCGCGGGCATGTCCATCGCGGTGGCCGCCAACTTCCTCTTCTCCTTCGTCATCGGCCAGTCTTTCCTGTCCATGCTCTGCGCCATGAAGTGGGGCGTCTTCCTCTTCTTTGCCGGTAAGCGGGCAGGCTCGTGTGCTGATTGGTGCAGGGTCCACGCTGTCTGCTGTCGTGTGGTCGCAGATGGGAGGGCTGTGGCTTACTGCTTTCTGCAGCACCTGATGCAAGTCCTGCCCCACCTCTCCAAACCTCGCAGGATGGGTGGTGGTGATGACCCTCTTCGCCTACTTCCTCATCCCCGAGACCAAGGGTGTCCCCGTGGAGCGCGTGCCCATCATGTTTGCCCGCCATGCCCTCTGGTCCCGCGTCATGGGCCCCGTGTCCCTGGAGATCATTGAGCGCGATGCCACGCGCACCATCTCCCGCCAGGCCGCCGCCGACCAGCGCGCCGCCGCCAACGGCGACCTCAAGAAGGCCGCCCTCTGAATGCAACCACCATGAAAACCCAACTCAATCGCTCTGCTCTCCCCAGGTATCAGTCCCTTGGACCGATCAGCACTTCCCTATGGCCTCCCACCAAAATATTCTAAACCCAACCAGAGCTTCCCTCTCCCCAGATGTTTCCCGGCTTGCACGCCTTGGCTGAACCCTTTGGCACCTTTTTCATGGCAACTTCGCCTGGTTATGAACGAAATTTTACCGCTGGGGCTCCTTCCCAAACCCAGTTGCTTGCATCCATGTGGCATCTTATGTTTGCCCCCTACCCACTACTAAGCTGACATTTTGGGTCAGTGAAACCTCTCGAGCTCAGGCTTGCATCCCCAATTCTCTGAGCGACTTAGACCCCTGCCAATGTATCAATGCTGAACCCTCTCTCTGCAAAGATGCTTGTGCTCTCTTTTGGAAGTTGTGTAATGCGATGACAGCTACATACTTTTACACTTGGGTAATGAGCCAGATCTCACCAAACATGCCTATCTGCGCTACAGCTCATCCTTTGCAGAACTGCATCCACCTGGAAGGCTTCCTGGGCCTTCGAACCCGTGACGACGCCCTATCAGCATGGTAGCTACGCGTAAAACTCCCTAACTCTCACTAAATGCTGATTGCTGGTATACCTCTGGAGGTGCATTGAGATGGAGCACGACACTTGTGGCATTGGGTGCTCTTGGCTTTGGTGCTGGAGACGGCAGGCCACAGAGCAGCTCGAGACTTCAACCCTATTGGAGGGTTGGGGACTGGCCACTTGTCTAAAATAAAGATTGCATGTGTGTTCTCCTTAATATCTCGAGTACGTGGGGAGATTCAACGATGGATTCAACAGAGGGGTATTTAAATTTGGGCCCACAGTACACCATTGCTTACCCTCGCAGCTCATGGTTGCATGTATGGGTAAAGAGGCTTGATCGCAACATCCTCAACAATTTGCTTGATCCTATGGAGGCCGATGCATTCTAGAAATGCGATCCTTCACATCCCACCCACCGGCAAGTGGCTGCCGCTTCCAGCCTTTCGAATCCGCTGCTGCGGGTACTTCTGATGAGAGTTTGTTGCTTCCGAACTGGAGGTATCAGGGCCTCCCATAGCGAGGGGACGTGCGGTGCCATGTCAAAGGCAATGGTGCTCCCATTTAGCATCGTATGTCTCCTTCATGAAGTCGTGAGATACTCTGTGCTTCTCATGCAAGGTATCTGCAGGAGGGTTGCTGCTGGCAAGCATGTCTCATCTACTTGATGAAAGCCTGCACCGAAACGAAACCAAAGTCGTACAAGGACCCAATGAAGGCGTTACACAGCCAGCACAATGTTCCTTCTATCAATCACTAAAGGGGTTGGGGCATTGTCACATAAAATTCTCTTACTTTCCTTCGACACTTTGCGAACCACCCGGGGTTGAATGGCAGTACTACAACCTCGGTGGTAGGACAGCATCTATATGCAAATACTCGACATTGACAATGGCAAGCTCTCGATCTTTGTGACGCCGCATCCCAGCAGCAACAAGCCAAATTCCTACATCGGCAATGGCAGGAGGTGCCATGGCCAGCATTGCTGGCGCACATGTCGACCAATACAATGGCCGCCTAAACAGCTATGTCCTCGGTGGCCTTCATGGCTGCCTGCGGTGGTTTACTGTTTGGTGAGGGTGAAATGTGATATTTAGGCTCAGGAACCCGATGCGTGCGCGTCTTGGCAAGCGCAACAAAGGCGTTCGTCTTTTGCGTCGTCCGGCCGGAACCTTGCAACTATGACTCACTCGCACCGTATCGACCCTTTTTGCAGGATACGACATTGAGTTCGTTCTTTGTGTTTGGAAGCGTCCTCAACTCCTTCGGAAGCCCTCCTGCCCTTGACCTTCTGCTGTCGTTAATATGCCTTCTCGGACTCACGTGCCGTGCAGGGTGTCACCGGAGGAGTCACCGCCATGGCCGCCTTCCAAGAGAAGTTCTTCCCGGACGTCTATACACGCACAGTCGAGGGTGTAACTACTCACAGTCCCTATTGCAAGTAAGCATGCAAACATCTGTATACCTCGGTTAACTCGGGCACTTGCTCCTGCTTATAGTATGGAAATGTTTCCTGATCACCGCAATCACCTTATCCCCACTAAGTACGACAACCAGGTCCTGCAGACCTTCA